>NW_007726401.1:550148-578952 GCF_000696425.1 Galeopterus variegatus | reverse complement strand
CCCACCTCCAGGGTTATGGAGAAAGCAGCTGCACAGCCCCCAAATCAATACTTCACCCAATCCCTTCCCTGTAAGTAACTCACCCATCAATAATAATAATAATAATAAACTTGTAAACCATATGGAGCTGCCTGCTTCATTCTTTGGTCTCAGGATACCTTTTCAGTTTGGTGGGTATTATACTTTTAGCTCACACTCAGACAGAGAGCAAAAAAGAAAAAAACTTTTCTTTATAGGAAAACTCTAGGTAATTAATACAGAAGAAATGATGGAATTAGAGAATTAACATTTTACAACCCCTGATTTAATAACTGATTCAGGCAAGGATCATTAATAGATGCTAAAACCACTGGATGAAAGGTTGTAGGTGAACAGAATTCAAAGTGGCACCCCAAATGATCACTAATTATTTATAAAAGACAAAAAGAACCTTCACAATGGAGAGAGCTAGAGGTCATCATTTACAGTAAGTGATCAAACTTAGTAACACCAATGCAGGGATAAGCTGACATCACACACCTCCTAACTCGATATGCTAAGAAGTACACGATATCACTTGTTCTTGTTGAAAAACTTTAACTTGAATCTAATCATGAAGAATCAATTAGAGAAATCCAGAATATGAGACATTGTACAAGACAACTAGCCTGGATTCCTCAGAAAAGTCTTAGGAGGATGAGAAGAAAACAAAGGGGGGCGGGGGAGGGACTATTCTAGATCCAGAGAGACTGAAGAGACAGAATTACTAAATGCAATGTGTGAACTCTGATTGTATCCTGGAGCTATAAAAGATATTTGGTGACAAACAAGGAAATTTAAGTATAAACTATATAATAAGTATTATTAAATCACTATGAATGTCTTAGATGTGATCATGATACTGTGATTATTTGGAGAATATCCTTAATCTTGAGAGATGCATGCTGAAGTTTTTAGGGGTGTAATGACTACAACTTACTTTCAAATGGTTCTAGAAAACAAAAGTGTGTGTGTGTGTGGGCACATGAGAACATGGAGGGTAGAGGGAGGGAGAATAAAGTGCGAGGACAGGGTAGAAAGAATTGGAAAAAAAATATTTTTAATAGTGCTATTTTCAAGGCAACCATTGCTTAAGGAATTCTAAACAAGGGTAGTATCTATCCATTGAAAAAAATAAACTATTCCTACATGTATCTTAAGTAGTTAAACGTGAGAGTTAGCCATCCCACTGGCATAGTAAATTCTGGGTTGTTTTTTTTTTTCCCTGAACTAAAAGATATTCAGCACTTGCTCCTTCTGACTTACAGGCATCTATGATTCCACTTATTTTGCTCATAAGATGGGTCTATTGGCAAAGGCTAAAAAAAAGTCTCAGCCCCAGGGCCGGCCCGTGGCTCACTCGGTAGAGTGCGGTGCTGATAACACCAAGGCCACGGGTTCGGATCCTATATAGGGATGGCCGGTTTGCTCACTGGCTGAGCGTGGTGCTGACAACACCAGGCCAAGGGTTGAGATCCCCTTACTGGTCATCCTTTAAAAAAAAAAAAGTCTCAGCCTTACTATGGTATTCTTTATGTCAGACTGGCCTAGGTTAACTATAAGTAAGCAATGAATCAAATTTCAAGAAGCACAAAGACTAACTGCAATCAAAACCTGTTTGGTCTGGAAGCTGCCTTCTCCAGCATTGCTGAAACCATGGAGGCTAACAAAAGTGGCTGAAGGCAACAGCCAGCAGTGCCATATCATAGAGACCATTTTCTAGAACACATGTTATACGACACTTTCATGTTTTAGAATCACAGAACTAACAGAAACCTACATTATTACATTATTACCTTATTTCTTAGGCACCAATGTTAGTCATATATGTTATTTTTAACAAAAATAGCAGCAGCTGACTGGGTACTAGCATTATGCTGGGTATTTTTCCTACATTGTATGTCTAAGCCTCAGAGCAACTCTTTGCAATACGTATTATTATTGCTACGTGACAGGGGTTAAGTAACTTTCCCAAGCTTACACAGCCAGTTAAAGTGTTGAAACCTGAATTCAAACCCAGGTATGTCTGAATCAGATGTCCATGGTTTTAAACTCATTGTGATGTTGATTCCTGTGGGTAAAACAAGAGAGATGACTTGATCGCCACACTGTAATCAGCATGGAAATCCTGCCCTTGTCAGGATGGGAGGAATACAGAGAGGGTATGTGGGAGGAAGAAGTTTGAGGACCGTTCTCTCTTTAGTCAAGACAAGGTCTTCTGAAACCATCCCAGAGACACGGATGCTCATCCTGAATGGCCCAAGAGTCATATTTCTGCTCTAGGTCATGAGCATTCTCAGATGCTAGCAGAAACCTAAGAGGATATCATTTGCTAGTCGTGTCCAATTCTTAAATCATAAGGTTTAGAAAACACTTCTGATACGAAATCTTTGGAACTCTGACATTCCTATGCTTAAGGCTTTGAAGTAACTCATGATTAATGAAAATTCCTGATATTTAAAATAACCCTGCTTTTCTTGACCTGGCTTTACTTCTCCCAAATAGACCCTTCATATGGAAGCATTTATGCCATTGCAAATATCCCAAAACTCCTGCAACTCATAAATGTCACCATCTGCCAGAAGGCCCATGAGAAGACTAGGAAGGTACTTCAGAAAGTTCAAGGAAAGATTCATATTATCTTTTAATTCTATTTTTCCTCAAACTTTTGAAGTACACTCGTATGGTCAAAGCCCACCTATAAGGATGGAATAGGGATGAGAAAGACAGTCACCATTATTATAACAACAGCCAACATCTAAATAACAACAGCTTCCTAAATGCTTCTCTCTCTTCTAAGCACTTTACACGTATAAAGTGATTTAATCCTCACNAAAAAAAAAAAAGTCTCAGCCTTACTATGGTATTCTTTATGTCAGACTGGCCTAGGTTAACTATAAGTAAGCAATGAATCAAATTTCAAGAAGCACAAAGACTAACTGCAATCAAAACCTGTTTGGTCTGGAAGCTGCCTTCTCCAGCATTGCTGAAACCATGGAGGCTAACAAAAGTGGCTGAAGGCAACAGCCAGCAGTGCCATATCATAGAGACCATTTTCTAGAACACATGTTATACGACACTTTCATGTTTTAGAATCACAGAACTAACAGAAACCTACATTATTACATTATTACCTTATTTCTTAGGCACCAATGTTAGTCATATATGTTATTTTTAACAAAAATAGCAGCAGCTGACTGGGTACTAGCATTATGCTGGGTATTTTTCCTACATTGTATGTCTAAGCCTCAGAGCAACTCTTTGCAATACGTATTATTATTGCTACGTGACAGGGGTTAAGTAACTTTCCCAAGCTTACACAGCCAGTTAAAGTGTTGAAACCTGAATTCAAACCCAGGTATGTCTGAATCAGATGTCCATGGTTTTAAACTCATTGTGATGTTGATTCCTGTGGGTAAAACAAGAGAGATGACTTGATCGCCACACTGTAATCAGCATGGAAATCCTGCCCTTGTCAGGATGGGAGGAATACAGAGAGGGTATGTGGGAGGAAGAAGTTTGAGGACCGTTCTCTCTTTAGTCAAGACAAGGTCTTCTGAAACCATCCCAGAGACACAGATGCTCATCCTGAATGGCCCAAGAGTCATATTTCTGCTCTAGGTCATGAGCATTCTCAGATGCTAGCAGAAACCTAAGAGGATATCATTTGCTAGTCGTGTCCAATTCTTAAATCATAAGGTTTAGAAAACACTTCTGATACGAAATCTTTGGAACTCTGACATTCCTATGCTTAAGGCTTTGAAGTAACTCATGATTAATGAAAATTCCTGATATTTAAAATAACCCTGCTTTTCTTGACCTGGCTTTACTTCTCCCAAATAGACCCTTCATATGGAAGCATTTATGCCATTGCAAATATCCCAAAACTCCTGCAACTCATAAATGTCACCATCTGCCAGAAGGCCCATGAGAAGACTAGGAAGGTACTTCAGAAAGTTCAAGGAAAGATTCATATTATCTTTTAATTCTATTTTTCCTCAAACTTTTGAAGTACACTCGTATGGTCAAAGCCCACCTATAAGGATGGAATAGGGATGAGAAAGACAGTCACCATTATTATAACAACAGCCAACATCTAAATAACAACATATAAGGATGGAATAGGGATGAGAAAGACAGTCACCATTATTATAACAACAGCCAACATCTATGGAGTGCTTCCTAAATGCTTCTCTCTCTTCTAAGCACTTTACACGTATAAAGTGATTTAATCCTCACAAACATCCTTTGAAGAACTATTTTCAATGCCATTGTACAGATGAGAAAACTGAGGCGCCAGAGAGGTTACATCACTTGCTCCAAGTCTCTGAGATAATAAGGGAAACAGTTAGGATTCAAAACTAGGCAATCTGGCTCCAGAACCTATGGCTGTCACCCACCACACTCTGCACCTCTCAACATGGAACCACAGGGATCAGCCTCTGGTCTAAAATGTGGAAAGGCTGGGAGGGCTAAAAACAACAGCAACACTCCTGTTACGAACATAATTGCCATCAGTCCCTGCACCACCCTCTACATGTCTATCCAGGGGCTCAGCAATGATAAACACCTGGGCCAAAATCACCCAGCTAGGTGAGAATGGAATCTGCAGTCACAGCCCCACACTGTGAGCCCCATGCAGTGTAGAAAGTGCTGCCACATGCACTGTGACATTAGATTATTCTTCACAGGAACTCCGAAGTAAGAGGATAGGTTGATCAGATACTCTGGATGGTCACAGTACCAATATTCACATTAGCTTACAGCACTGGCTTACAAGTAAACTCAAGATAACAGTTAGGCAGGGTGACAGAACCTCTGTACTGTTCCTCTTTATCAATAAATAATCTGTGTGTGTGGGGGGGTACTTACTGCAGAGTTCATCAGCAGTTCCTAACATGCAATTCACTATGTTTGCAAAATTACTTTAAGTAGAACACTGAATGCTACATTGTAGATGATCTTTGTAAACCTTACGCCAAGTAAGAGAAACCAGTCATAAAGGACCAAATAACCTATGATTCCTTACAGACATATGCCCTATTACAACATTTCAGTCAATGACGGACTGCACATATGATGGTGGTCCCATAAGATTATAATGGCTGTACTATATAGCCTAGGCGTGTAGTAGCTATACTGTCTTGATTTGTGTAAATACACCCTATAGTAGCTATACTGTCTTGATTTGTGTAAATATACCCTATGATGTTCGCACAACGATAAAATCACCTAATGACATATTTCTCAGAAAGTATCCCCATCGTTAAACGATGCATGACTGTACATAAAATGTTCAGAATAGGCAAATCATAGAGATAGAAAGTTGATTCCTAGGGCTGAGGAAATTGAGGAGGACAAAGGAAGTGACTGCTAACAGGTACAGGGTTTCTTTGGAGGGGGTGATAAAAATGCTTTAAAATTGATTGTGGTGATGACCGCTCGACTCTGTGAATGTATTAAGAATGATTAAGTTGTACACTTTAAATGAGTGAATTGTATGGTATATGAATCACATCTCAATAAAGCTATTACAAAAAATAAAACAACAGCACAGGAGCAAAGTCCCCATCCCACTCTGCGCCCCTGCCCAGCTGCTAGTACTCACTTTGAAGCCTTCATGGAATCATCTAACCAGCCTCCCTGGCGGCGAGGTGGTTTGGGAGGAGGAGCCTGTAAGGAAAGAGAAGCCAAAATAACAGTCACTCAACATAATGGTGGGCTAACCCAACATGCAGCCTACCTTTTGAATAAAAATACAGGAACTTTTCTAATTTACTATGAAAAACTGGGTGCTTCCATACCCTCCTGGTGCGTGTATAAAGTGGCAACATGTTTCTGGAGGGCAATTTGGTGATGTGTGTTGAAAGCCTTCAAAATGCTCATACTTCTTGAGCCAGCAATACTTATCCCAGGAATTTATCCCCAGGAAATAATCAGAGAGGAACATAATGTTATTTTTGAATAATGAATAGTTGGAAACAACCAAAATGGACAGCAACAAAAAATTAAGTAAATGGTGGAATGCACATGAAAATACTACACAAATAATGAAAAATTACATTACAAAAAATATTTAACGATAGGAGAAAATTCAATATGTATTAATTTTCAAGTGTTGCAAAATAGTAGGTATATGTTTCTGATTTTGTGAAAAGATTATTAATACATAATATCTAGTGTTAATTAGCTATATGTATATGTCTGGGAGGGGACACCCATTATGGGCAATTTTAATTTTCCTTCTCTGTTCTGTTGTGCATTTTCAAATTTTTTAAATAGTCAACTTATATTACTCTTAAAAACAGAAAAGTAATAAAATTAAGCTGTAAGAGTGAGGCTTGCTTAGAAGACATAAACTAAATTGGTGCGTTAAAAATCTACCGAAATTATCTCAGCAGGAAGCATTTGCTCATAACAG
The DNA here is from genome assembly GCF_000696425.1 of Galeopterus variegatus. NCBI lineage: Eukaryota > Metazoa > Chordata > Mammalia > Dermoptera > Cynocephalidae > Galeopterus > Galeopterus variegatus. Next base: position 572,513 of record NW_007726401.1, on the reverse strand, counting down.
ATACATTCAGAAACCCAAATGAAGGCATTCTTGTCCAGCATAGCACAACTAAAAACACCAGGGGAACATCAATCAATCCACCGAAACATTTAGGTTGGATAAAGTAGCACAGAACATTTCCTATTTTGAATTACTCAGCTTCCTCTTAGGACTGTTTTTTGAAATATCAATTTTCTTTTTCCCAAGAACTTTATATAACTGCAACTGTTGCTCTCAGTCTAAGGAGGTACGTTGATGACTGGACCAAAACAGGGGTTGGCAAACTTTCTCTGTAAAGGGCTAGGTGGCCAATATTTTTGATTTTGCCGGCCATACTGTCTCCATCCCAATTACTCAACTCTGAGACTGTAGAGCAATAATTAGCCATAGATAATAGGTAAACGAATGAGTGTTGCTGTGTTTCAATAAAACATTACAAAAGCAGCAGGCCACATTGGGCAAGAAGGATATGGCTTGCTGATCTCTGAATTAAAATGTTGTGTCACCTCAACCTCTTTTCTTAGACTATCCCTTAAAGGCTGACCTGTAATTTTTAAAGAAAACACCCCCTCAACATGCCTAACTACCTTTATATGTTTGATATTTTTAGTTTACACCACGTTTTTTCATCGCTCCCTCTCTAATAGTGCCCCAGCCTGCCAAGGACGTGCCCAGTTTAGATATAGGACTTTTCTCCAGAGTGGGCCAGAGCCTGCTGGAAGTGACTGAGAAGAATCCAAGTCCTGAAATGCCTGCATCCTGGGAAATATAAGCAGAACTTTAGAGAAAGCAAGTTTTCTATGCAAGAGGCAGGGAATAGCTATTTGAGGGCTCTGTACATCTCAGAAACAACAAAAACACCCAAGTGGAAAACCAGAAATGGTCTCCATGGGGCCAGGCAGGGGGGGAATCCAAAGAAGATGTACTAAGAGATCCCCACCATTGCTTCCCAGTCCATGAGTACTTTCTTGGTGTACCCATGCCTAGGCTGGAAGGGGAAGTCTTATATTGAACAACCCTTCTTCCCTTAGACACAGCTGGTTGAACCAGGGATGTACCAGTCTAACCAATCAGAGCCAACTGGATTCCCTGTCCCAGGAATCTGGAATTGAAGCACAGAGGCTAAGTTGTTCAGATAGCAGTAAACTGTAAGGACCAGCTAGAATGAGAATAACCTAAAACTACACAAGCCAAAGTTGTGTATAAGCAGAATACAAGAACTTCATCTTGTTGAGCTCTTACCACGCGTAAGGCACTGTGTTAGGCAGACTTAAAATGTTAAAGATGAATAAACTGTATTGGGCCTTCTACCCCCAGGATGTTTTAAACCAATCTGGCCTGCAGCTATCTTCCCTGTGCTTTTGCGAATAACAGTCGCATATTTCTTTACTCAAGGATAGGACCCCGTTGGGATAATGTAATAAAGTCATAAACTGGTAGCCAAATCTTTTGTTTGGTCATAGTGTTTTTTTGTTTGTTTTTATTCTTAACTTTGTTACCATTTAAAAATTGGAAGATTTCCAAACAAAAAGTCAGGTTCCAGCTTCTCTTGGAAAACTGGAAGATCTAGTACCTCTGGGGCTGAGTAGGAGCTACCCACTATGGACAGGACATGTGCACTGCAGTTTGCCACAGTCCCCACCCTCTCTGTCTCCTTCCTGCTAAAGTCAAGTGCCAGTTGCCATCTATTATTGCTGCATTTGGGCTGCTGTTGCTCTTTCAGTACAGAATTCTCTCTGTTCCTACCTAAAGTGGGAAAATGAAACCTATCCAGGTGTTTTGAGAAAAATGGGAGAGAGCATATCTCGTGACTCTGTCTCCTTCCTGCTAAAGTCAAGTGCCAGTTGCCATCTATTATTGCTGCATTTGGGCTGTTCTTTCTCTTTCAGTACAGAATTCTCTCTGTTCCTACCTAAAGTGGGAAAATGAAACCTATCCAGGTGTTTTGAGAAAAATGGGAGAGAGCATATCTCGTGACGGAAGCGTGCTCTTTTCTTACATGTTCAGTGTGCAAACTGAAAGCACATTTGTGTTTTAACCTTAGTCACACTTCACTTACCAAGGCTGCCTGGCCCTGCTAGCATCTGGGTGTGTGACCCCTGAACTAGACCCTCAGAGGGGTCCTCTGCTTTCTTCTCTTTGCTCTGGATATTGGGGAGGACAGAATGAACCCAAGTAAAATCCACAGTGCACAACATCAGGAGTGTGCAAGTCTACTGGGGAGCTGACTTTTCCAGTGCTGTACGGTACCCAGAGTCCACAGCAAGAAGGGAAAGAACCTGCATCCCCTGTTACTACCTCCATCTTCTACCATGGGATGTGGGTTAGAAGGTGAAAGGAGGAACAGGAACGGAACTGGGAAGAGATTGTGAAAGATGAGGCAGCATGGAAAAGGAGCAGAAGCAACATAAACTCCTTTCAAAATGTACTCCTTTGACTAATCCCTAAAACTGTTAAGGGATTAAATTAGTAACTAAATGGTAAATGCTTAGAACAGTGCCTGGCACACAAGAAGTAGCATATCTTTGCTGTTATCATCGTCATCATGGTTATTACTAATGTCGATATATGAAAGGTTAGAACACATATATTAAAATGTACAACCAGGGGCCGGCCCGGTGGTGCACTGCTACAGTGCGCCGCTTGTGAAGTGCGGCAGGCGCTCCCACCGAGGATTCGGATCCCACATACAGACCGGTTCCCGCTCACTGGCTAAGCGAGGTGCGGGCGCAACACTGAGGGTTGCGATCCCGTTGCCGGTCCCGGTCCGGTACGGGCGCGACACTGAGGGTTGCGATCCGTTGCTGGTCACGAAAAAAGACAAAAAGGAAAAAAAAAAAATGTACAACCATTTNGAGGGTTGCGATCCGTTGCCGGTCACGAAAAAAGACAAAAAGGAAAAAAAAAAATGTACAACCATTTGGGGGGGAGAAAAAGACTCCTTTGGGCCTCGCCTCAGCTGTCACTGTGACTCCTAATGGACACTAGGTGGTTAATAGAGTTCCTTCTAAGATTCTAAAAATCAAAATGATCTGCTTTATTTTTTTAACCACAAACCCCAGGAAGCCGCAGCTATTGGGGGTGAGTGAAAATCCTTTCCATCTAGAGGTAACAAGAAACCATATTTCCTCTCATTTTCTTCCCATCACAAAATGGTGCCAGCAGCTTCGAAACAAGATCACCATGTAAGTGTCACTTCTCTATATCCAACACAGTTTAACAACTAGTTCTAAAGTCAAAGGGTTTTTTCACTAACTGAAGACTTCAAGAGTTGACATAATATTGCAAAAACTGGGTAAGCTACTTTTCATTTCCCCCAAATACCTGTGCTATGAGTTAAATGTGTCCCTAAAAAGTTCACGCACTGGAAACTTCATCTCCATTGTAACAGTGTTAAGATGGTGAGAAATCCAATTATGACATTTGAAAGGTAGGGCCTTTAAAAGGTGATTAGATTGTGAGGAATATGCGCTGGTAAATGGATTGATCCATTCATGGATTAACGGGTGTAGTTCTGATGGCTTTATAAGGAAAGCAAGTGACGAGGTTAGATCTCTCTTGCTCAGCCCATTCTTGCCATGTGACATCCTGCATCGCTATAGAAAGTCTTCACCAGATGTGTTCCCTGGACTTTGGACTTCCCAGCTTCCAAAACTGTAAGAAATAAATTTCATTTCTTTATAAATTACCCGGTTTCAGGTATTCTGTTAAAAGCAACAGAAATGGACTAATACAACCTAAAAGGGGAAGGGTTGCAAAGAAATCCTCTTAGCAAAACAAGATAGGGGCTATAGGACTTCCCACTAGGAGTCCTGGCACCCCTCAGGAGAGAGTGCTGAGGCAGACAGGAGATGAGCAGGAACAGGCAGAACTTAGCTCTCTGCAAAGCAGGGCTTGGGCATCTATATGCCTATCTCCTGATGGGAATCCCTTTTTTTTTTTCCCAAAAGTCTTAATGCTTTAATACTTTCAATACTTAAACCTAAAACTGTACAAATGAATTTTGAAGACATTTAAACACCTAATTAAAAAAAACAACACAAAACAGAAAACATGAGCTGTGAGTAGGCACAAGGAAGGGAACTAAAAATTTAAAAGCAGAAACAAAAGAGCCCCAAATCAGAAAAACATGAAAACTAACATTTCAAAAGTCTACTTTTTGGGGAAAAAAAAATCGAAGTAGGGGGGAAAAATCACTAACCTAATCCAGACTGATGGGGAATCCTTACATTTGTGATTTAGTACTCTGAGTCCAAGGATTAGAAATGTTTTTGAAAATACCCCCTACTACGAGTCTTGTTATGACTACACACAAATACCCTGTCCTGGTGAGAGAGACTCAACTAACAATTATCACCAAGTTATAAAGGCTCTTCCCTAGATTTTGACTTCATTCCCTATGTAGGGAGTTGGGCACTGTCCTATGTGCACTGGGTGAGAAAGAAAAAGATGTCATCCCTGTCCCCAAATGTCACCCAGTTCAATGAGGTCAAGAAGAGGCAGAATTCAGGGTATGTCAGGTCTGTGTAAAATCCATGTGATTTGACATCAGGCTTAATCTGAAACCCAAGAGGCCACAGTGGAGGTGGTAGGTGGACATCAGTGATGGAGAGACGTACAGTCATTCCAGGGTCCAAAGGTGAAGCTGAGGGGGAATCCCTCAGTCATGGGGCACTTCCACTGAAATTTGAAGTTTTCTTGTCATTTTGGTGGTTTTTATTGGGCCACTTTCTCCTGGGGCATCATTAAGACAGCACTCTCACAAGTGCGCACAAAGCTTGCAATTCATGACTATAGACTAAACAGAACTATTCTGACTCAGGAAGCGCTGAGAAGGAGAGGTCAAGGAAACTATGGGAAAAGTGGGGCTTGCCCTGGATTGGAAATGTAAAGGAAAAAGACTATAGACTAAACAGAACTATTCTGACTCAGGAAGCGCTGAGAAGGAGAGGTCAAGGAAACTTTATGGGAAAAGTGGGGCTTGCCCTGGATTGGAAATGTAAAGGAAAAAGAATTCCAGAAGCAATCAGATCCATGGGTGTAGTGACACAGGAATAGCTCATAACACTCCTATAGCAAATGTTACCTGATTACCATATTGGTAGAGTCTGAGCCCTTCAGCATCTATTACTTTACAATGCAGGCCTTAAGTGGAAGCCAATGCAAAGTGATCATAATGCAGCAGTTTGAAATTAAGTGCAAACGATCTGTTTGAAATGTAAGCAGATGACTGGCTTTTGGCAACATAATTTAAAAGGTCTGTTGGGTTCCTTGTGCATGGATGGTCCAGCCCCTGAAAGCCTGGCTGCTCTCCAAAAGAGCTATGATGACATCTAGACACCTAGTTAGCTCTGTTTCAAAGAGCCCCACAGCTCTCTCTCCAGGGCAATCTGCAACACAGGACACACACCTAGGCCAAGCCACTGCTGTTGCTCCTTTTAGGACCAGCTGCCAGAAGTGCTGTGCTTTCCCTTCCCAGAGGTGACAGATCCAATGCTGGGGGACCTGCGGGGGCCTGAATGCTCTCGCCAGCTCAAAGGTCAGAGCTCCAGTCCCCTACCTGGACTGGTGAGAAGTTGAAACTCTTTTATTACAGAACTTTCTGTTTGGGCTGGGGTCCTTCCCTTTCCTTTCCATCAGATCTAGGCAGGGCCAGAGGAGATATAAACACATGATTTATTTTCTTCTTGAATCTCATATGTCTGAGTTCTCTATATAACGGTCCACTCATGTAAGGGAAAAAGAATTTACTCTCACTCCATCCTTGAAACTAGAAACTTAAATCTTTAGGCAGGCTAAAACAGTCATGGCACTTTTTTCCTGGACCCCACCAATTCCAGAACCCTCCTTGACCAAGCACTTGGGAAGACATTACCAATCTGGTTGAGTTAACACTTTGGAAGAAATCTATTTGTTATGCCTGTTGAAGAAATCTATTTGTTATGCCTGTTTTAGGGAGGAGGGAGAAAAATGGATGGGAAAGACAGATTAGAGCTCAAATGACCTTAAAAGCCAGAAAGAAGAGAAGGCCTGATCCTAGAATTCAAAAGTCTTGGTTTATTCTTTAAATTACTCCGCTTCTGAAATTCAGAGGCACAGCCCCAAGACATCAGCTGGAAAAATGATTTCCAATTTTGGCTGACTTACTGCCAGGTAACATTACCCAAACTTGTTTTAAAAAAAGAAAGAGTCTTAAAATATGCAACACCAAGGAGGACAGAAATAGGAACGGGTGACGGTAGCCCTTAGGCAGCACATCCCTCGTGTTCTCTTTTGAAAGCTGCAGTCATGTCTCTGAGTGTGGGAAATGAGCGCGGCCTGCTGAGGCTGCCGCCTGATGGACGGAGAGGGCAGGACCCTGCATAGCTCCTGAAGAGCAGCAAAAATGTGCTCTCTCCAAAAATAAACAGGGGGCAGGAATGACTGCGAGTAAGAAGTTGGAAGCATGTGACTGGCGGTTGCAGTCCTGAAATACCAGCTTTCTACAAAAAGGAGCTTGTACGAGGCAGAGAGCGGGAAATTCAGGAAACGGCCTCTTTATATGGTTTCATCCGAATGGGCCAGGATTCAACCAACTGGAATTACCATGTCAGAGGGAGCCTTTAGGGCCAGACTTGTTTCTGATCTTTATATGGTTCCCCCAGATTCTTCAGATGCCAAAATAGAAATGATGCTTCAGTGCCAAAAAAGGAGCTGTTTGAGTTTAGAAACTTCTCACACACTCTTAGAAGTCCTGGAGAAACCCCACCCTCACCCCCAAAATATGAATCAGGCCAAGAGTTCTGAATTCAAACCACAACTTGTTTCAAAAAGCCAGACCAAACAGATGCATAAATTTCCAACAGAAAGACATTTAGTTAAGCAAGATCCACTGCAAACTTCACACTTATCCAGCTTCCAGCTTCCAGGGGCAATACAGCTCCCATGTTTGCGCTTCGATTACTGACTAAAAACACACTTTCCTTCCTTTCTCCAGCCATCTGAAAGAAAATCCCAGAAAGTTGTTCCTCATATGCTTGATGAGAGACGACCGACACTTGGTAACATGAGCATACATGGCAGGAGCTGGCATCTACTCCTCCAAACTGTCCTCCATGCACAGTCCCATCTCAACCAGGCTCTTCCTCCTGCCTCAACCCTGGGACTGACAACTAATTCATTATACTGCTTTGTTTTCCCATAGTGAATTTGAGGTCATGGAACATAATGGATCATCCAAGCTTATAACTGAACTATGAGCAAACACAGTTCTCTCAAGCTGCAATGGACATAGCAAAATGCAAATTCTATTTTAAGTATAAGAAAGAAACCTGATCATCAATGGACGCTAAAGCCATCAGGCGAAAGACTGATTGATGGGGAACTGGGCATTCTCATGGTGCCAAAGAATAGCCCCACACATTACGTATTAGTTGCAAGGGAGAAAATGTTCCTTAACTACAGAGCTATCTACCACCGCCCTAACTCAGTGATCAAAACTTAGCAGCATTAACACCGGGCCATCATGTGCTGCTGATAAGCATACAGCACCACCCAGGACAAATTCCTGCCTAACTCATTCAACTGGAATCTAGTCAAGACTTCCAATCTGATTTCCAGCTTACTGGAAATCAGGTGAGAGAGGAATAAGTTAAATGACACTAGGAAAAAGAATCAGACAAACCCAGAATGTGAGCAACTGTATAGAACAACTGGCCCAATCACTTCAAAAAGCCAATGCCATTAAAAAGGAGGGGGCCTGGGGGAGATAGGGGACTATTCTAAACTAACAGTGACTTAGAGAGATAAACATAATGGTGTGGTTCTTGACTGGATCCTGGTTTGAAAAAAACAGCTATAAAAGACATTTTGGAGAAAACTGAGGAAAATAAATAAGGACTAGGTAATAGATGACATAAGGAAATTGTTAACACTGTTAGGTGTGAAATTGTGGTTTTCTAGGAAAATGTCCATTTTTTGAGATTTATGCTGAAGTATTTAAGTAACATGTTATGATGTCTATAATCTGCTTTGAAATAATTCAACAAAAATAATGTATAAAACATATAAATATTATATCTTAAAATATTTTATAAATTATAATTGAAATATGGCAAAATGTTAGTGACAGTTGAGTCCAGGTGATGGTTTTATGTTGTTCATTATACTATTTTCCTACTTTCTGGATGTTTCTAATTTTAATACAAAGTTGAAGCAGAGTTGGCAGTTGGTTAGAGTATGGTGCTGATAACACCAAGGTCAAGGGTTCAAACCCCAACCAGTCAACTGCCAAAAAAAAAAAGTTGAAACAAAATAAGAAAGAAACCAGATGCATGAAGTTCAGGTTAACAAAAGAAAAAAGGGCAGGGTTAGTGAGGAGGAGGACACTAGCATGACTAGCTGATCATGGATGTATCTGCTCCACGAAGAACTATGTTGAATCGGAACAAGGACATTGTCCACTACGTGGCTGGGAATTCCTAACACTCTGAGGAGAGGACACTAGCATGACTAGCTGATCATGGATGTATCTGCTCCACGAAGAACTATGTTGAATAGGAACAAGGACATTGTCCACTACGTGGCTGGGAATTCCTAACACTCTGAGGTCTAAAAAAGGCTCATTCTCAAAACATGTCTTGAAAGCCCCACCATGACTAGAAGTGATGGGAGAAGGTAATTTTAGATAAAAGTGCTTTCCTGTCCCATCCTCCCCAAGTTTACTGGGTATTATACTTTAATTGTGTATATATGTATATACCAAATTTGGGTAAGGAAAAAAATGTGGTAGAAAAGAACACTAAACCAGAACCAGTAATCTGGCTTCGAGTCCTGGCTCTACCATGACTAGTTCCATGACCCTGGGGGTTTCTTCATGGCAGAAGTGATTCCTCCCAGTTCTAAAATTCTGTGGTTCTATGGGTCTCTATGAATTGTAGTATTTTGAATTCAGGGAGAGGATACCTACGCAAAAAAGATGTAAATAATGACATAGAATGTTTGTCATTGATTTGAGCTGATATGAAGGGGATGGGGACAAAATAGAGAAAACAAGCCTACAGAGAGAAATGACTTGATCAATGATGAATACACCAATCTAGGCAATGAGAAAAAACATTAACTAATTCATACCTAATAATAATAATAATAATACTAGCCAACATCTATTGAGGTTGTACTATATGCCAAAGCTTTAGAAGGATTACTTTGCTGAATCTCATGACCCAGTATGGACACTACTACATACCAAGTTTACAGATGAGAAAACTGAGGTGTAGAAATTAACTCATCTAAAAGCACCCTATTTGTAAGTAATGGAGCAAGGATTCAAATCCAGGTCTTCCAGACACCACAATTTTGCACTGAACCAGATATACATGATTTCCTGGCTGCTGTACACATGCCAGCTAGAAGGGCCTTGAAAAGACAGAGCAGCTACAGAAAAGAATCAATTTAGGCTGAAACAAAGTGGCCAAGAACAAGACAGACTAGATCAATCCCATCTAGCCTGATATTGGAGACCTGGGAAGACTAAACCAAAAGAACTTTCTCCTTCATTTATTTTCTGGGAACAAGGTAAGATGTATCTATCAATGATATAAACACGTTCAGTAAGATACGAGAACCAGAAAGTAGCTTGGTCTAACCCTTACCCTTTTAGTGAGGCAAGTTGAGGCTTAGACTGAGGAAAGGTTAAGGGCAAAGTCAGGATAAAGAGCGATGCCTAGGGGCCGGCCCGGTGGCGCACTGCTACAGTGCGCCGCTTGGGAGCGCGGCAGCGCTCCCGCTGAGGGTTCGGATCCCACATACAGACCAGTTCCCGCTCACTGGCTGAGCGAGGTGCGGGCGCAACACCGAGGGTTGCGATCCCATTGCTGGTCCCAGTCCGGTACGGGCGTGACACTGAGGGTTGTGATCCATTGCCGGACAAAAAAAAAAAAAAAAAAAAAAAAAGAGCGATGCCTAGCTTGAATGCTGTGCCAAACTGTGTAAGGCTGAACTCAATATAAATCCTGCACTTGGAAAGTGGCTGTGTCTTTACTGTGTGCCACAAGATATTCTCCTCATACCAACAGTGGAGTAGCTTTGAAGAATGAGGGACTACATGGAGGGAGAAAAGTAAGTTTGCCAGAAGTAAGTAAAGAGGAAAAGCTACAGTTTTAAAAGGTCATAGGGGGCAGGAGAAGAAAGGAAGACAGAGAGGGGAAGGAGGAACAGTCTTGCATTCAAATTCTAGAACTGTCACTTTCTAGCTGTGTAGCCTTGGGCTAGTCACATCTTCACTAAGCTTCCTTTTCCTCATGAGTCAAACAAGAATGATCATGAGTCCCTCGCAGGTCTAATGTAAAAACTGGAGGCAATCCCTGGCACAGAGCCGACATTTAATAAATGGTGATGATAGTAGCTATTATATTATTTATTTGAAATAATAATAGTAATAAAATGCAGACTTTGCAGGAGAAATCCTCAATGCCTAGGGTTGAGACAATGGGAAGTTTTGGGTAGTCAGACATTGGAGGACCTTTAATTTGGAGGCTCCTTGCACATGTTTCATTCCAGGGATCCAATTCTGATCTATTCCAGCTTCCCTGAAGAGAGAGAAATCCTTCAAAGTCGCCCAAATCAAGAAGAGGAAACCACAGCTCCACCACTCACTGAGACATAAATGTGATGCTCAGGACAGCCACAGGTCTGGCAAATGCTCTGGTGGTGTCAACGTCCCCAACAGTCACACATACACTATAATAAAAGACTCATATCCCATAGCTCAATACAGTCATAAACTGCCCACTTTAAGTGACTCATGGACTAGGGCTGACATCAGTCTGTTGAAGAAGCTGATCCAAAGAGAACGGATTTCATTCCTAGAAATCATTCTTAAAATTCACCCTGGATTTTCCCACCTTGGATGGTATCCTCTTAATCTCAATTACACGCCTGAGGGCCATCTTAAATCAGCTCTCCCCTCTTCCTCTTCATGGGTCCATATACCTTCTAGATACTTATAAAGACATGCCCCATTCTTCCATATTTTTGCTGTTTAGCCAACATAAACATTCAACTTTCATCATAAATCAACACCTGTACATTCTGGTCATTCTCTTAACTCCTTTCCATTTGTTAAAATCAACCCAGCACGTGTGTAGCCAGAAATGGGCACAATGTTGAAGGTGTAGATTCCTGACACTCAAGGCAGCGACCCCTCCTGGCACCTGTGACATAGCACAGTCTAGACTGGCTACCTCAACCAAATCCAGAGTGGAAGTACGTGGAGCAGGATGAGAGCAGAAGCAGCGTGCTGTACACACTGAGGCTTAAGAAAGCTGACTGCTCATCAGACTCCTCAAGGTACATGATGGGGTAGTTCAAAAGAAGTATTAAAACACGAGTGCTAGAGCTCAGGGGAAGAGAAGGAGAGACCTATGGAGTGCATGAAGGTGGGAAAAGCCACAACGAGAGAAAGAAAAAACCCCTCCGACCATTTTGAATCCCAGCTGCTTCCAGGGGAGCTGGCAAAAAGCCGCAGCTGTGCCTTTCAGATGAAATTGCTTGGTGGCGGCAGGAGAGAAGAGGGCTTTGGTGGCCCCCAGGCCAGCAAGACAACTAATAGGGTTCCCGTGGACCCACAGAGGACTGAGGAGCCACAACAACTGAAAATAAGGAGCCACTCAGAGGCCGGTGAGTCATCACAAGGGACCAAAGCATGGCCCATCCCATGGGAAGTGTTTGAGCATGGGCGGTGGGGGAGATGGACCCACTAGGGGAACACTGGGGCATAGCAAGGACAGCTGATCTGACCCCCAATCAGCATAGGACCACTCAGAGGAGACTGGCCAGGAATATAGAATTGCATGGGGTGCAGTTTGATGAAAAGACTCAGGCCCAGACTAGTGTTTCTACACAACCCAGATGCACCAGATTTCACTAGAACTGTAAGTACCTATAAAGTCAACCATTAAAACCTGAGCTGTACAAACAGCCTTCCCTAGGGAATCAGAGCAAAGCAGCAATTTAACTCAACCACAGAGCTCAAGTACTGGTCCTCACAGGAAGTTCCCCCATTTTAGAAGTAAAGGACAAAAAATTAGTTCTAGCACAGAGTTTAAGTAGTGGGAACAGCAAATAATCCAACACAGAAATGAAAGAAAAAACAAAAAGTACCCACAACCAGAGACAAAGTTTGATATTAACTTGTAAAGGTCTCATTTCACCAAAGAACACCCATAACACCTAGAAGGACTGGAAGTCCCCTAGGCTACCAAACCAGAAAGTGGGGAGGGCTGGGGGCCTCAGCCATCCCCCCAACACTCGTAACTAGTCCCAAGGGCGGGGGCCTTGGGTCTTGGCCACAACCCCACAACAAGCACAACCACCCCAGTGACGACCACTGAGCTGCCACAGGAAGCACCCCAGGCTCTCCCAAACTGGAGTGGTGGGGGCCTCAGGCCTCGGTTGTGCCCCTCCAACAGGAGCAACCAGCCCAGTGATGACCACCAAAGGAAGCATCCAGGCTCTCCTGAGCCAGAGTATTAAGGGGGCTGAGGGCCTCTGCCCACACCCCCAGACCGGTAGCCAGCCCAGCAATGACCACCAAGCTGCTGCAGGAAGTGCCCTGGGCTCTCCCGAGCTAGGGTAGTGGTGGGCCTTGGGCCTCAGTCACACCCCCCCTACATGAGCAACCAGCCCAGCGATGACCAGCAAGCCACTGCAGGAAGCGCCCCAGGCTCTCCCGAGCTGGGGTGGTGGGAGGCCAAGGGCTTTAGCCATGTCCCACTCGGACATGCACAACCAGCCCAGTAATGACCACCAAGTCACAGCAAGAAGGGCCCCAGTTTCCTGAGCTGGTGTGGTAGGAGGCAAGGGCTTTTTCCACACACCCCTGACATCTGCACCCAGACAGGCAATGACCAAGCCACCACTGGAAGCCACCCCCCCCAGTCCCTGTGGGAATGTGAGGGTGCCACAGGCCTCAATCCTGCCCCTCCTCCTTCTTCCTTCTTCCATCACATTTCCTTCCCATTTCCCTTCTCCCCCTCCCTCCCAACTGCTCTGCAACAACATCATAGAATGTAAAAAAAATAAAAATAAAATATAAAAAACACAAAAAACAAACAAAAAAACCCCCCACAAGCTGGCGGCCCCCATCACAAGAGGCCTGACTCCATTCCCCATTCTATGTCACACTGTGGTGAGACTGGGGATATCGCAGGTCTCCCACTGCAGTTCTTTACCTTGTTTTGGTTGTGAGAGCCCAAGGAGAAGGCACTATAAACACAAAACAAGGTCATGGCTGGCAAATTAGCACACATTTCACTAATCCCACTAAATACCACTTCAAAATTGACACTGGGAATACTAAAAAAGATTTTTTAAACTTCTAGAACTGTTTCCCAAGTTTCTGGATTTCACAGACTATCAATATTTCAAAAAACTAATTTTTGTTAGGGGGAAAGGTGGGATGTGGTTGGCAGTACAGTGTTAATAGCTTTTAATTTCTAAACTACCATTTTCTCTCATCATCATTTCATTAAAGAAGGGACCTTTCCAATCTCCCCAAATTAGGAAGGAAACACACACCACGACAAGATATGGTCCTTTAAACTGAATAAATTTAGTTTAGGAAAAACTTACTACATTGTTCTTGGCTTTCTCATTTTGGTAAAAACTTCCTCATACACCAGTGTTAAAACATGCTACAGTCTCTTTTTCAGCTTATCAATCCAAGCCCAAGGTTAATTTCTCAGGCTGTCTTCCCACCCTTTCTCAAACAAGAAAGGCTGAAGGCCAGCTCCTCTACTCCTGCTTGAGTTCTACCTTGAGTTCTTAAACCAGTAGTTCCTGCTTGAGTAGAGGAGCTGGCCTTCAGCCTTTCTTGTTTGAGAAAGGGTGCCCATGTGACAATGGCCTGACATGAAAGGCACGACCTAGGTACAGTCACTTAATCCATAAATTTTGCTACTCAGCTTGAGGCTGTACAGGAAGACCTGCCCTTGAGATAGCATACTGCCAACCTCTCCAACTCTACGGCCTTTGTTTAGATTCTTTCCCAAGTGCTCAGCACAGCATCTGCATGGATGGGCACTTGCATCCTGGTGACTTATCCCTGGTCTCTGGGCTTCTTTCATACCCATGTTTCTAATCATTACTTCCAAATGCACCACTCATGTCAGAACACTCTCAATAGCTAATGTACCTGAACATCCCTGTCATTAATCCTAAGAGAAAATCAACACAATCTGTCTCTGCAACCACCACTCTCATTCTTTCCTGCCCAATAATGCCACTCGAAAAACAAAAATAATCCAAAAGCAATTGGCAGGTAATGGGAAAGCAGTTTGTATTCAACTAACCTTCACAATTATAAACTCTGGACAAAACATAAAACAACTATTTGAAGGTACTGGAGAGCAAATGAAAGCAGGCAGAAACTGGAGGGAATTTGATCCTTAAAAGGAAAATACTGTCCTGGAAAAATCCATGTTTAAATGGATTTTCCCCTGAGTGCACTCTCCAGTGTGAGTAGCAACAAGGCAGCTAGAACTCAAGCAGAAAGCTGCAGATTTACTGGCTTGAGGACAGAGTTTGGGGGCTGCCATTGTGGCCAGAAATAGAGAGGGAGAATCCTGGGAAGGAGAGAGCCTCTAGATATGCATATAAACTCCCCTAAAATTCGTACTCAATATCTAAAAGGTACACGCATAAAGACTCCAAGAAACCCAGTGGAAAGAGAGGGCTGAAAGGTTAAAAAAAAAAAGCTGAGTGGAGATGAAATTTCAGCTATTGCTCATTGCAGGGGATACAGATTTCAGAGCTTGAGTTCCACCAATTTAGAGGTGCTTGGTACACTCTTTGGGTTTTCCACTGAAATCCTAGAAAGGCCATTGCCTTATGAGTAAAGACCATGTCTCAGGATTATGGGATTTTCTTTAGGACTAAGGGCAAAACCAAAATAGAACTGACCTAACAAGGCCCCAAATGAAGCCTCAAGGTATCTGCCTGCCAAAACAAAAAGCAATGCTTTTCAGAGGAAGGTAACATAATTCAGTTTCCATAATGTAGCACCCACAATGTTCTGTGTATAAACAAAAACTACTAGACATATGAAGAAAGAGGAAAATGTGACCCCTAGTCAGAAGAAAAGGCAGACAGTACAAACTGACCCCAAGATGACCCAGATGTTAGAATTAACAGACAAGGACTTTAAAGCAGCTATACTGTTATGGAACGGACACTGACAGAGAGGCAGTCGGCACTCAGAGGGTTGGAGAGTCAGGTATTTTATTATGCCTGTGGGCCCAGATGAGCTAGAACTTCTAAATCTGAGCCTCGAGTTTAGGTCTTACAGGGTTTATATAGGCGGACTCTTCCGGGCTCTTTTAAATTTTGTTTTCTCAGCATTCGTGTAGCCAGCACAGCAGTCATCACGATAAGCAAGCACGTTTACAAAAGTGGGAGTAGAGCAGCTGATTATCAGTAAAGCTGGTACAATAAGCTGGTTCTGTTCTAAAGGCAAAACAAGCTACTGAAAGAATTAATTTTGTATTTTCCCAATAATATAAATATGCTCAAGGACCAGAGGAAAAAATGGTCATAATGGATGAATAGATGAGGAAGCTAGGAGATAAACAGAAGCTATGTAACAACAAAACAAATGTGGGGAGAAATGGATATTTACGATTTAAAAGTACAATATCTGAAACAAAAAAATCAGTTTATGAGTTAACAGCAGTTTGAAAACAACAGAAAAAATAATTAGTGAACTTGAAGACAGATCAACAGAAAATATTTGATCTGAAGAACAACAAGATAAAAGATGAGAAAAAATTAACAATGCTTCAGGGACAAAAAACACAGGACAAACCTTTGGGACAGTATCAAGCAGTCTAACATTTATGCAACTGGAGTCCCAGGACCAAAGAGAGAGAAAATGAAACAGAAAAGATATTTGAAAAAAATAATGCCCCACAAATTTTCAAATTTGGGGAAAAATATCAACTTACAGATCTCAGAACCTCAGCAAATCCCAAGCATAATAAATACAAAGAAAATCACACTTAGGCACATGATAGTCAAAGTGCTGTAAAGCAAAGATAGAGACGAAATCTTTAAAGCAACCAGAGGGAAGAAACAAGACTTATGTACAGGAGAACAATCATCAGAAAAAATAAAGAACAGAGGACAAAGGAATGGAAACTTCAAAGTAATAAAAGAAAAAAATTCTCAATCCAGAACTCTATATCAATAGAAAATATCCTTCAAGATAAGGGTGGAATGAAAACATTTTCAGATAAACCAAATAGAGAAGCTGTTCTTGGAAAACGTGTACTACCAGAAATGCCAAAGGAAGTTCTTCAGGCTAAAGAGAAATAAGATCAGATGGTAACTTGGATCTATACGAAGAAATGAAGAACAACGGAAATGGAAAAACACCTCCAAATACAGCTTTTTAAAGTGAAAGGACAAACTGTATTGCAGTGTTTATGACATATAATTTTAAAATGTGATATCAAATAGCACAAACCAGGGTCCCAAGATAATGCTCCTGTGTTACTCCCTAAAGTTTTCTAGCTCTAGACAATTACTCTTCCAAATTATTGTGGAACACTTCTTTTGAAACTCATACCTTTCAGCCACACCACCTCTCTTTCTTTCTTCATCCCTGTCACTAACAATGGCTTGAGCATACACTCATCAACAATTTGGGCATTTGGCTCCCTCTCCACAACCAGTCTGTGGAGGGGACAGATGGACTTACAGTGCTGCAAGGTTTTCACATTTTATGTGAAGTGGTAGAATATTAACTCTATGTAACCAGTGATAAATTAAGGATTCGTGTTCTAGTCCCTACAGAAACTACTAAAAAAGGTATAAAAAGTTATACCTAAAAAGCCAATGGAGGAATTAAAATGGAACATAAAAGGAATCAGCTAAACAGTGACATAACTCTCTATTGCACTGGATAAAGGCATGTGACCAGAAATGTTTCAGTCTTATCACCAATGACATTCAACATTAGTCAGTACTCCTTTTCCTGTAAAGTATCATTATTTAAAAAATATTTTACTATCATTTTGCTCCTCAGTAATTATTGACATGCCACATAATGAGAAGAAATCTAGCCTAGCTAATGATTTCAGTGAGGCTTTCTGATCACAATCTTATGGTTCCTAAGCACATTAGATATTCTCTATCACAGCACACTCTCTCCATCTCCTCACCTCTCCCAAACCCTGGCTTCCCCACATGGACTTCATTTCTCATGCTACTCTTTCAAGCAGAGCCTGCTCATTCTTTAAAACCCCACAAACAAGGGTTCCAAGATAATGCTCTGCTTCACTCCCCAAAGTTCCTCTAAAACATTACTCTTCCAAATTATTGTGGAACACTTCTTTTGAAACTCATACCATTCAGCTACAACATCTTTCTTTCTTCATCCCTGTCACTAACAATGGCCTGAGCACACACTGATCAAAAATTTGGGCATTTGGCCCCCTCTTCACAACCAGTTTCATCATTCAACGTCAATGTTCACATGAACAAGTCTTCTAATGTTTAGCCTCAAAGTTCCTGGACCTTTTAAACACTAATGACCTTGCTACTTTTTCAAACTGTACTTATAACCTGGAACTGCTCCATCTCTGAAATATCTAGCCCCCTCCTTCCCTTCTTATCTAATAACTTCCTTTCTGGTATCACTTCTTTCCCTATCAACCTAGCTCATTCCCACAGTCCATCACATTATGCCTTGTCTTTTTACAGTATTTCCCTTAGAACCTCCTGCAAAACTCATGTTGAAATATAATGGCCATTGTAACAGTATTAAGGGGTAGGACTTTTAAGAAGTGATTAGGTCATGAGGGCTCTGCCCTCATGAATGGACTCATGCTGTATTGGTACACAGTTTACTAGAAATGCTTACACAGAAATGCTTCCTGATTGAAACCTAGCTTTGCTTCCCTATCTAGAACTCTCTTTAACTTTTAGGGGCCTATGCAGATATGGTAGGTATGGAATTTAGATTGGTGGAATGTGAGACTGGAAGCAGAAAGACAGAACATGAGTTTGTTAATTTATATTTCTTATAAAAGGGAGAGCTCGGCTCCCTTTTGCCTCTCTGTCCCATGTGCTCTCTTGCCCTTCTACCTTCCACCATACAATGACGCAGAAAGAAGATCCTTACCAAATTCTAGCACTTTGATACTGGACTTAACTCCAGAACTATGAGAGAATACATTTCTGCTCTTTATAAATTACCCAGTTTGTGGTAGTCTGCTATAGCACCACAAAACGGTCTAAGACATCCCTTAAAACCTGGATCAAACCAACCATGTGCCCTCACTGCTGAGAAATACCCAGTCTGCTGAGAAATGTTGGAGAAAACTGCACAGCCTTGCAAATTAAGGCTTAACAAGCTCATACTCTGTCTTCCTGCTTCCAGCCTCATATTCCATCAATCTATATTCCATACCTGCAGGGGGCCCTAGAAATTACAGAGAGTTCTACATAGTGAGGTGAAGCTAGGTTTCAATCAGGAGGCATTTCTATAAGCATTTCTGTTAAACTGTCTACCTAACAAGATCTCCAAAGAAAGGCATCTAAATATCCAAGACTCCAGTAACTTTTCTTTTCCCATTGTAAGTATTTGCCTTCACACCTGATTTTAAATTCATAATTTTAAACTAGTTTTCCTAAAGAAGGCCTCCAAATTGTGTAAGCTTCAGGACCCACAAAACATGGATGTATTCCCGTCTATTGCCAAAGTGCTCTTTCTAAAATGCAAATCTGTCCCCAAATAGAGACTTTTAAGATAAATAATTTTTGAAAACTGCAAATCTGATCATATTGCCACTCTACTTAAAATACATTTGCACCTGCAGATCATGAAGGGTCTGTGTGTCACACAAAGGAATCAGAAGCTCATCCTATATGTTCTTCTTAGAGATCCAAAAATATATGCTGATGACTTCTACATAGTATCACTAGTTTTCAACCTTCTTTCTTAAGTTCCAGACCAAATTTTCAACTTAACAGACTTCTTTCAACATCCTGACAGCAACTCAAATTCAACATGCTCAAAATGGAAATAATGATCTCTTCTTGCTCCCCAGTTGCTGAGACTCTTAAATTCTCAGTCTCAAAAATGTCATGATCTATTCAGTCTTATCGGCTACATGTGAGGTCTACTCCAGACTCTTGTTCTCCCCGACCTCCAACAGCCCATCTGTAGCCACATCCACCTATCTGCCCTCAAAAAGGTCTCTTGGCACTGACCTCTCCTCTTCACTCACCTCTGCCAGGCTTTAGTTTATTGTTTACCAAAGTAAGGTACATATACCACTGGTATAAGAAGATGACTGGAAGTGGAGCATGGATGTGCCTTTTAAAAAATAGCCATGCATGTATTTTAATATGTATTAAGAAAAAATATAATGATCACAAACTATAATTTCACTGCTAAATACATTTACTTTTAAAAAGAAGCTTTAAGGGCCGGTCCGTGGCTCACTTGGGAGAGTGTGGTGCTGATAACATCAAGGCCACGGGTTCGGATCCCTATATAGGGATGGCTGGTTAGCTAACTTGGAGAGCGTGGTGCTGACAACACCAAATCAAGAGTTAAGATCCCCTTACTGGTCATCTTTAAAAAAAAAAAAGAAAAGAAAAGAAAAAAACTTTAAGTATAAAAGGGGAGTTGATTGAAAGAAAAATGTTAAGTTAATAATGTGAGTGGTATGTGGATACCAAAAACTGTAAAAACGGTCTAGGAATGCCTGGCGTTTGGGAACACTGCCTTGGCTCATGCCTTCATTGTCCCTCAGAGGGACCGCTCCAACTGCCTCCTACTGATCTCCCTGCCAACAATCTCTCCCACTCTAGACTGTTCTCCAGATCTATTTTCCTAGAAAACAAAGTCAATAATGTCATTCTCTGCTTTAAAATCTTTATGAGCTCCCTATAATAAACAAAATAAACTCAAATTTCTCCACTTAGAATGCCAGGCCTATGTTCCCAATATACTAAATTGTTCCACCATGCCCTAAAAACACCAGGCCCCTGGACAATGGCATGCCTTAGAATAGAACAGGCTTTTCCCACTGCCAGAAATGTCCTTTTGTCCTTCCCTCTCATTAGCAAATTCCTGCTCATTCATGCCTAGCCACCTCCAGATTTGCCTCCTTTAGGAAGCCTTCCCTACCTCTCAGGAAGGGCTAGCTGCTCCCTCTGTGTTCCCATTCTCTGATGCTACCTCAATATTACAATTCTTGTCTAAATGTGTAGTTGCCCAACTAGAATATGAAGTCATCTTGTTCATTTTTGTATTGGAAAGTGTATATAAAAGTGGGGTAAATAAGGGAATGGAAAAAATTCTACTTATAAGTATGTCAGTAAAAATATATGTCAATGTATGGGCAAAAAGGAGTATGGGAGATCAAGTTCTTCATTATCACTGGTTAAGAGAAAAAAGAGAAAGGCATGCAGGAGGGCCAGCCCGGTGGCGCACTCGGTAGAGTGTGGCGTTTGGGAGTGCGGTGGCGCTCCCGCCGAGGGTTCGGATCCCATATAGAGACCGGTCCACTCACTGGTTCGAGCACGGTGCGGGTGCAACACCGAGGGTTGCGATCCCGTTGCCGGTCGCGGTACGGGCGCGACACCGAGGGGTGCGATCCCGTAACCAGTCACGAAAAAAGACAAAAAGGAAAAAAAAAAAGAAAGGCATGCAGGAAAAAGAGCAATTGGGGAAGAAAAATGAAAAGCAGAGGAAGGCTCATTAAGAGAAGAAAAACCAAAGAGAACGATAAGCTGGGAGGGAGATGGGGAGGCCTGTTACATTTGGTGGAGAGTGTGCACATGTCACAGCCTATTCACTGAATTCGTTCAACAAAGAAGCTCAGCGATTGGTGTGTGGTGCTGTGCCAGGCATAGGAGGCCCCCTCTCTGACTGCTCCCCTGAAACTGCAGGGCCCCTTTCTGCTAAATCCCCTAGACTCTGCTCAGGCCTCGCCTTCCTGGACCCTCTTGGCGGCACGAGACACTGCTGGCCCTACCCTCCTTCTGGACACTCGCTTATCTGGCTTCCGCCCACCACTGCTGCCTGCTTTTTCCCTCTCCTCTCTGGCCAGCCCTCCTCAATTTCTTTTTGTGAACTTCTCTTTGGTTGTGTGCTCCTTAAACGTGGGTGTTCCTCAGCTTCTGTCGGAGCCCTTTTCTCCTCTTCCTCTACAAACTTTCTTAGAGAGTTGGGCTTCCACTGACCACCTCAATGCTAACGACTTCCAAATCTCTAGCTCGGCACGCAACAGTCCCACATGTCTAAGCCTCCTGGGCATCTCCCTCATGGTCTCACAGGCACCTCAAACTCACATTCCCCTAAATTGAACACATCATCCCCCCTACACTTGTTTTCCATTCATTTAACCAGCACTTACTGAAGACCTACAAAGTGCAAGGCTCAGGGGGAGCAGATCAGATAATTCTGGAGCTAGTGATTACTGAGGGAGATAGGACTAAATAATTACACAAACATATGGTTACAAACCATGGTTGGGGTGACAGAGAAAAAGCGAAAAACACTACAAGGAAATATAAGGGGACCTAATTTATATGAGAGGGGAATATTTTTTGGAGGAGTGATATTCAAGTTGATATTCAAGGGATAAGTAGGAATCAGCTTGGCAAAGAGTAGGGGTGAGTATTCTAGGAAACTATTCTATTCTATGGAACTATAGTATTTTAGGGATCTAGAATAAGTAAGGAACTAGAATAAGCAGGGAACCACATAAGTAAAGAGCTCAGCATGACTGCAGTACAGTGACAGGTAGAAAACAAGGCTGGAGATGTAGGCAAGGCTCAAGTCACACAGGGTCCAGTTAAGGATTTGGGATGTTTTATCCTAAGTGCAACAGGTATCCATTAAAAGATTTTTACTATGAAACGACTGATGCACATTTTTTACAAGACCACTCTAGCTCAATTGCAGGAGGACAGGCTAGAAGAGAGACCAGTTATGAGCCAATGACTGAGGTCCGGGTGGGATGATAGCAACTCAAACCATTTCTCTAATTCCTGATTTTCTTCCCTAACAGAATGCTATTTACAGCCATAGATTCTGAGAAGTCTTTGCTCTAGGAACCTTGCCTAACCAGAAGTCAATTCTCATTACAACAAAAGTACTATTACCATGAAAATTCTCACATACCAAAAAAAGATTTCTTTTTTTTTTTTTCCTTTTTGTCTTTTTTCGTGTCCGGCAACGGATCGCAACCCTCAGTGTCGCGCCTGTACCGGACCGGGACCGGCAACGGGATCGCAACCCTCTCGCTCAGCCAGTGAGCGGGAACCGGTCTGTATGTGGGATCCGAACCCTCGGCGGGAGCGCCGCCACACTCCCAAGAGGCGCACTGTAGC
>NW_007726401.1:505508-549261 GCF_000696425.1 Galeopterus variegatus | reverse complement strand
GGTCTGTATGTGGGATCCGACCCCTCGGCGGGAGCGCCGCCACACTCCCAAGAGGCGCACTGTAGCAGTGCGCCACTGGGCCGGCCCCAAAAAAAGATTTCTGATCACAAGCCAGTAGTCTACTAACTTCAAACAGGAGTCAAACCAAATTCCAATATTACAATAGAATGTGAAATCCCTTAGCACACCTCAGAGGTTTCTTGACCAGCAAACACAAACGCAGAGAGAGAAGCACAGTGGCTGCACTGAAGATGCAGCAGTGAAAGACAAGGCTAGAAAACACTGAAAGCTCACTGTCTAACTCTGATAACATTGCCAATTACTTTAATGTCATATAAGAAATGTTGGCTATATATGGGGCTTTTGTAAAAAAAGGCGAAGGGGCTGGTTTCAAATACAAAATCACTGACAACCACTACTCCATCACCTGCATGGTCAATTGCTGCACTAACAAATCCAACATACCATGCTCTCTCCTTACACACGTTCATCCCTCTACTTGGAATATTCCTCCCCCTCTCTTCTCTTGCTTATCTTCTACTCATCCTTCAAGTCTCAACTCAACATGTTTTCTTCCTGGACAACATTTCCAGAAGTCCGAGAGTAAAAGGGGTTCAGTGTGGGTACTCCCACATCTTTCTGTGTTCACCCCCACCTGGCACTTACCTCTCCGCAGGCCCCTAGGTCAAGGTTCTACAGGCAGGCAGCGTGTCTGGTTTATCATTGCATTCCCAGCTCTAAGCATAATATCTGGTATGTAGAAAGGTCTCAATCAAGTTTCATAGGTGGGGGCCGGCCCAGTGGCGCACTGCTACATGCGCCGCTTGGGAGCGCGGTGGCGCTCCCGCCGAGGGTTCGGATCCCACATACAGACCGGTTCCCGCTCACTGGCTGAGCGAGGTGTGGGAGCAACACCGAGGGTTGCGATCCCGTTGCCGGTCCCAGTCCGGTACGGGTGCGACACTGAGGGTTGCGATCCGTTGCTGGACACGAAAAAAGACAAAAAGAAAAAAAAAAAAAGTTTCATAGGTGGGGGCTAGCCAATTAACTCAGTTGGTTAGAGCATGGTGCTGATAGTACCAAAGTCCAGGGTTCAATCCCTGTACCAACCAACAACCAAAAAAAAAAAAAGTTTCGTAAGTGAATGAATGAATGTTACCTTCTATCCAAGATCACTGAGGTCACCAAGGTCACTCCTGTCCTCATTTTCTATTCATATGCCCCCCAGAACAACAAAATGATATGTCAGCTATTAAGGATTCTTCTTTGGAGAGACTGCCAACCTCTAGACGGACAGTTTGGTTTTAGAGACGGAAAGGTGCTAACAAGTAACTGGCCAATAGCATAAGCAGAAATGCTACCAGAGGAGACTAATAAAATGGGTCTCAAGTGGCACAGAGAATTCTCATCAAGAGGATTCCTCACCCAAATGTTTCTTTGCCCCAAGGGACACTTAGTTCTATAAAATATGAATATCTCTGTATCTTGAACAGAACTGCCATTTAGGATAAATGGATAATACATTCTGATTCTCATGTGACACAAATAATGACAATAATAGTTAGCATGTGTGGGGCACTGTTCAGAGAGCTTTATACATTCTTTAATCCTCTATCAAGCCTGTGAGATAGGTACTACTATCATCACCATTCAACAGTTGAGTAAACAGGCTTAGTTTAGAGTGGTTAAGTAACTTGCGCAGGATACACACTTAGTAATTGGCGGAGCTGGGTTTAAAGATAAAATAATAATCTTTTCTACTTCTCAGCATAAATAACGACAACAATAGCTTACTTAATGATGCACTGGACTAAGCTCTTGACTAAGCTTTCTCATTTAACCTTCCCCCGTAGCTGAGGAAGAGAAACTTAAAGTGCTCTTTAAGCACCGACTTTCACCCCAGGACTTGGAGGGAGCCAGTGTGTACTGGGGCACTCGACAAGCCTGCGCCAAAGCCAGCACTGGAGAGGATCTCGCGATGTGATTTAGAATTGCAGGCTCTACCCTGAGACGACATTCCCTCCCACACAGCGGCCGGCCCCAGGGATGGGTCAGTGATGTACATCTGCCCACCATGAGGGAGAGTTCAAAACCAAAGCATGCAAAGCATGACATAAATATGAAGTGTGGAAAACACATTCCTGATGAACAGCTCCATGTCAAATTCCCTACATCCTTCTTCGGTAACGTTATCAGAAGCATCATTCAATCCAGCCCATTGGAGAGGGGCTATGAAAAAGGATGGAAAATGTGACCAATCAGGAGAGTTATTTTTGTGAGAAAGATGAAAAATGTCACCAAAAAGGGTCAGCAGATAACCCTATTGGGCTGAAAATAACTGCCCGGCTGGCAGCCCAGTCAGGGAACAGGCAGAGGGCGAGAGACGTCATGCAAAGTGCCAAGGGAGCTCCGGCCGAGCAAAGCTGCTGGGGGATGAGGAAATTGGCCTAATTTGGGAACATGAGCCCAGCAGCATTTCTCAGATTCCTGCGAGGGAATCTGGCTAACTTTCAGTTCTGTGTCCTCAGAGAAACACTGAGGGGATGGGGGAAGAGAAAGGGAACAGCTGTGACTCAAACACTGCTCTTGACAACTGGACGAATATTGGTGATGGAGAAAGGACTTACTCCCACTCCAAAAGGATTCCAAGGGAATAACCCGAAAGTCTCCCCACTCTCTTCAAAAGCCTCTTCTCTACTGTGCATCTACCTGCCTAGCAGGTAGGAGAAGTTAAGTGGTGCTTACGCACCGAGCTAGAGTCAGAGACTTGAATAGGGTCAGAGATCAGCTGAATGACACTGGACAAGCTACCCAACCTCTCAAAATCTCAGTGTCCTGAGACAATAATGAGATAATAATGAGATAATAATAGTACCTACTTCAAGAGCTACCATGAGGCTTAACTAGGACATTGTGGGTAATGAACAGACAGGTAGCAACTGTTCTGATGTAAGATATGATAATTATTGTTAAAAGGACAATCTAGGGCCGGCCCGGTGGCGTACTGGAGAGTGCGCCGCTTGGGAGCGCGGCGGTGCTCCCGCCGAGGGTTCGGATCCCATGTGGTGACCGGTTCCCGCTCACTGGCTGAGCGTGGCGCAGGCGCAACACTGAGGGTTGCGATCCCGTTGCCGGTCCCCGGTACGGGCGTGACACCGAGGGTTGCGATCCCGTTACCGGCCAGTAAAAAAGACAAAAAGGAAAAACAACAACAACAACAAAAAAAAAAAGGACAATCTACAAAACAAAAGCTAAACTAAAAAGAGGTATAGACCTAAGTGAGAAATGCTCATCCAAAAGATAAACTAGACCTGGACAGGTTTTGTCAAAGATCACTTTTGCACAAACTCAGTGTAATATAACTCTATGGTAGAAAGCGTCTCAGTTTTCTCTTGAAGGAACTCTGTAAGAGCAGAATCACAGCAGAAGAACCTGCTTTAACTCTCAGAGCTGCTCTCCCCAGAGAAACTTATATATCGCAGACATGTAGATATTCATCATAGAACTATCTTCCAGTAAAATCCCCAATAACTATAATGCCAACCTTAATTGCTAACTGAACTATGCTTCTGATGGTCCATGACTGAATTGTGACAGGTGTCCTCCCCACCACCCTAAAAAAGGTTTCTTTCATAAGCTTTCTTGATACGTGTCACTTCTTGAGATTTCTGTGTGCCAGATACTGTGCTAAGTCCTCACATGCATTATGTCACTTCATCTTCACGACAACCCTAAAGTAGGAACAACTCCAATCAACTCTGAGCTAGTAAAACAACACAAGGAGGTCATCTTTCTGGTAAATCAGCAAAATTAGACAGTTACATTCTTTGAAACTTATTATTTGAAATTTACAGAATCACCAAGCAAATAAAGAGACCTTTCCTCTTCTCTCAGAGCAGGAGGAAGAGTTTAATTATCTAGATGGAGCCACAGATATCCTACAGGCGGAAAACCCTAAGCAGTTACAGAGATAACTAGAAGAAGGAAAAGATCGAGAGTTCACGCAGGCAACTCAATCAGGTATCCTGGAACTCAGGGCATACAATTTTTTCACTGAACTCCCCACAACTTTAAGTTAGAAAACCAGAGAGGAATGTGGATTTTTTTAGCTACTAAAAATAACTCTTTTATATCCAAGCCTACAAAAAAAAAAAATAAAAAAACCTTTGTATAAATTCTACTTTTTTAAAAAACTGACATGACAGTCAAGAACTACCTACTCAATAGCCATTCTCCTTTCCTCCCTTACTGCGATGGTTAATTTTAGGTGTCAACTTGATTAGATTAAGAAAGCCCAGAAACCTGGTACAGCAACCTTTTTGAGTATGTCTATGAAGGTGATTCCAGAAGAGATTAGCATGTGGGCCTGAGTGTACTGGGTGTGAAGGATCAGCCCTCAATATGCGTGGGCACCATCCAATCTACTGGGGAGCTGGAGAGAATAAAAATGGAGGAAAAGGTGAATCTCTCTCCTTCTACCCCCTGGAGCTGGGATACACTCTTCTCTCCTGTCCACGGACATCACAACTCTAGACTCTTCAGCCTTTGGGTTCCAGGATTTAGACCAGCAGCATCTCTGGCTCTCAGACCCTTGGCTTTGGACTGAGAATCACACCATCAGATTCCCCGATTCTGAGGCTTCCAGACTTGGGGTGAGACTGACCATTTGCAACCATGAGAACAAAAGTCCCAAGCTCCAGATGGCAGAGCAGGAAGCTTGAAGGGGCTAGAATCATGCAGGACATCCTCCAGTGATTGCATCCTCTCTGCTCTGCCCTCCACTGGACTCTCACTACATGAGAAAAATCACTCTTGTCTCACTCAAGAACTGGAGTTGAGTTTCTGTCGCAGGTAGCCAAATTCAATACTAACAGATATAGGATACCTGAAAATCAATCCATCCTAAAAGAGCAGGAGTTTTAAACTCAAATGGGAATAGGAGCCGGGCAGATCAAATGTGAGTCAATCTGACCAGTGTATTAAAGTGAGAAGTGGAGAAGGGGAGAGGACTGGCCACCTGTAAGGGAGCTCATCAGCAGCCCCAGCCAACTGCCACCATGCAGGAGTGCCAGCCCGGCCTTCCTACTGTGAGGGCACTTCTGATCTTAAAGAGAAGCTCAAAATGTGGATTTTTCATGTGAAGTTTCCCAATCTATAAATGTTGAAAATCAAATTTAAAAGTTTTTAACTCCATATGGATCAACAAAACATGACTGCAGGCTAAGTGTAGCCGGAAGGCCACCAGCTTTCAACCTTAGTAGAAAGGATTAAGGCAGAATAAAACGGACACCCAACTTCTAGAGAAATAATAACGAGCAACATACCAAGCACTTACATGTCAGACTATCAAGGCTTTACATCTCTCATCTCATTTTTTCTTTCTAGCCACTCTCTCCAGTATGGAATATTATTACCCCTGTATTGTCAGTGAGGAAACCTAAGCTTAGAGAGATTAAGTAACTTGCTCAGAGTCATAGAGCTAATGTGTGGCGCAGCCAGGGTTTCAGCCCAGGCGTGTATCACCCCCCAGGCCCATGCTCTTACACATGAGTCATAAGGAATGCCCACTGCAAATGGACGGCACGGAAACTCTGCTCTAGGTCACTATCTATGGATAAATGACTTGTAGCCCTTGAAGAGACTTCCAAATCAGTTCTAAAAGAGACCCTGGCATACATCCTCTTTCTTTGCTGCCCTTTAATAAAAACAGCAAAGCACTGCCCAAATACTCATTTATTCAATAATGTACTGAATGAATAAATACTTGCACAGAGCTTTTCAAGTTTATTAAAGTGCTTTTAAATGCATATCTCACTTAATCCCCACATCAACCTAGTGGTATTGTTATTGCCATTTGAAATGGAGGATTAGAGAGATTAGTGGACTTGTTCGAGATCCAGGCAATTAGTAGAGCCCCGCCTCAAGCCCTGGTTTTCTGATGCCAAGCACTGTGTTCTCTCGGCTTCCTTCCCCAGAGCTCCCAGTTCTACTACCTCGCTTTAAAATAACCATTTGTTTGAACTAACTCCTACTCAACTCTAAAGTAACTCCAGTATGTCTGACAGCTCCCAGGTACCACATTTAAGTTTTCATGGATGTCTTCATCCTAAAATATAGTCAGCAAGAGGACAAAAATAAATATATCAAGTAATATACTCAGAACTGGAATGTAAATGGACACACACACAAGCCTTGGAAACTAATTTTAGAAAGAAACAGTTGAAAAGTCCCACACAGCACAGTGAGCATCTGGCCCTGTGGGAGGCTGCCCACACTGCGTTAAACTTCACTTAACCCAGGAAGAGAAGGAATCCTGGAATCCTGACTGGCATTTGCTTTCAGAAACACCAGTTGGGTGAGGAACAGAATGACTTTTTATCATGTTCTCCCAGAAAAATGCTAAGGCCCAGAGTAAAAAAATGGTAAATATCTCTGGGGAAATAAGCAGGTATTCCTGAAAGGCTGAAACCCTGAAAGGTTCATTGCAGTCTGTGACTAAAGAGTTATGTCCTCACAGCACTTACTCTCACCCGGAGCCAAGGGGAAGGGGATGGCACAGTGCTCACTGACCTGGCCTGGCAGCTGATTTGGTATGGGGGTCACATAAAGTGTCAAGGCCTGATCAAGTCATTCGTGGACATCCTGGCCCATCACGGGCTCACTCACCTAACCACAATAACCTCCTTCACAATTAAGGAGACTTGTAATTCATCTCCCTGGTTGCCAATGATCATGAGAATGTAAGGGATCTCATGGCAAGGATCTTGTCTCTTGTTCACTGAAATACGCCAACCCCGTAAAATGGTGCTTGGTACACAATAAATATTTGTTGAATAAATGAATGAATGATTTGGTGTTGGGATAGATCCTCCTAGACCCATTTGTAAAGTGGCCAGAAGCCAAGAGTAGGCTTCCAACAACCCAGTCATTTACTTCCTCATTTTCTCTTTAAAGATGTATACTACTGCAGCTCAAGCTCCCTGAGATCCAGGGTGGGTCTGGTACATCTTTTTTCAATGTCTTCCCACTTTATACCACCAGCTCCCATAACTGTCCCTCCAATGCTTCACATCTGCCCACCTCCCACAGCATAAGGCTCTTACTCAGCTTCCATGTGTAAGTACATCTATACAAGTACATCTATACACTATACACTTCACCCACCTCGCCCTTTGCAGTGGCAACTGCACGCTGCTTCTATGCCAGGCACTGTGACAGACAGTGGGTACAATGAATGGTAAGAGACACAACCCCTGCCTTGCAGAAACTCACATCATATGAAGGAGCCATACAATTGTGATAAGTACTATAATGGAAGCACCATGATCAAAGTCACAAACTGACAACCTGCAGGCCCAATCTAGCCCATACAGTGATTTAATTTTTATAATTAGTTGTTAACTTCTAAACATCTGTTGCTTTCACATAAAATTTTAGACTGCCAGTATTCCTTGAAAAAATCAGAAGATCTGACAATACTGGGCCTGTATTCCCTACAGCATCAACCAGCTTCGGCTAAGTAGTGGTAGCCCCTGCAGAGGAGGCACGTGGTCTCCAGTTCCTAGTCCCCCTGCCCCAACTCACTCCCTAGTGTCTTCCAGGCAAGAAGGCCAAGAGTCAGCTGCCAGTTTTCCTGTGCTGGCATAGTTGTCTTAACAACTCTCTGTACCCACATTTCTAAAATAAGTGAGAAAAAAAGATAAATTGACAGGGCCATGTGGAGAGCTTAAGAAGATAGATGGTGGAGGACTTATTTCCTATGAAAGTATATTCCTAAATATTTGATATGTAAGTAAAGTGTGTCCGTGTCACGTACCCAGCACATTTTGCTCATGCACGTGCCTGGCCCATTAGGCTTCTCAGTATGGGTCCCCTCATCTGTTGTAAACCTACCACAGGCCAGCAAGTTAGACAACTGAGAAGCCGGGTTTCCCACTGTCTGGGAACTCACTGTTTAGTGGGGCAGATTAAAAAGGCAATGAGCATATAATATTATACATTCTAGAGTATTTACTATGGGAACTGAAAGGAAGGAGCCCTGAATCAGCCTGAAGTTAGAAAAGAGCTAACAGAGGGGAATGACCCTGAGGCTGACTCTTGAAAGGCAAAACTTTTTCAAATGGACAGAGGAAGGTAAAAAAAGCAGCTCTGAGAAAATTGCCAAAAAATAGGGTCCTGGCATTAAAAAGCATTGCTCATCAGGATTACCCACCGTCCACAAAGAAGCTGGATAATTTCCCGGAATTCCAGGCCACTCAGAGAAGTCTCCAGGAAAGGAAGGCCAGTAAATAATCTCTTTCCTGCCTGAAAGCTGTAGAAAGTGCAGGTCACCAGTGAGAGCAATCGTTCGGTTGTGTAATCCAACCTTACATCACCAGCCATGCCTCACTGGCATTTGTTTGGCAGAAATAAAAACCTGGATTTTGAAAGTTCCTAGTCCCTTGCTTCAGCTAACATAGTAAGTTCTACCTTAAGAATATTAAGAAATGCACAGACGCTAATTTGGCATCAAAGAAAAAAACATTCTTTCTTCATTTCCTGATAATAGGACAAATGCCAAGGAAGGGAATTCCCAAATCAACACAGGAAGAGGGGCTGGCATTTTTTTTTTCCTTTTTGTCTTTTTTACTGACCGGTAACAGGATTGCAACCCTCGGTGTCGCGCCCGCACCGGGGACCGGCAACAGGATCGCAACCCTCGGTGTTGCGCCCGCCCCGCGCTCAACCAGTGAGTGGGAACCGGTCACCACATGGGATCCGAACCCTCGGCGGGAGCGCCGCGGCACTCCCAGGCGGCGCACTCTCCAGTGCGCCACCGGGCCGGCCCAGGGCTGGCATTTTTGAGAAGAAATATGGAATAGCAAATCCTTGCTCATTACGGAATCACTATTTTTACTGACCGGTAACGGGATCGCAACCCTCGGTGTCGCGCCCGCACCGGGGACCGGCAACAGGATCGCAACCCTCGGTGTTGCGCCCGCCCCGCGCTCAACCAGTGAGTGGGAACCGGTCACCACATGGGATCCGAACCCTCGGCGGGAGCGCCGCGGCACTCCCAGGCGGCGCACTCTCCAGTGCGCCACCGGGCCGGCCCAGGGCTGGCATTTTTGAGAAGAAATATGGAATAGCAAATCCTTGCTCATTACGGAATCACTAACTCTTAGGAAGCACTTCTTCAGATTTTGAGTTTTTTAGCACCTACCTCTCTAGTCAGAGTCTCAGAGAAATTCTTGCCACTGAGGTGATTCTCGGCCTGAGTTGGCTCCTGTTGAGCTCGACAACCCATCTTGGCCCCCTATAAGAAGAGATGGAGGGCACTGCTGACCCAGATGTCATTTGAGTCACCCTGAGGATGACAATTCTGGGAAGGTAAGCATGGACTGGATTTATGATGACGTGGTGGAGAATAGGACTTGAGCAACTTGGATATATTCTTAGAAAACTCTCCAAACCCTTAAACAAAGTACCTGATGTCAGTCCTATTGGTATAAGAGTAGGAAATTCATGGGTTAATAATCACAAGGTTTTCTTTCAATAGGCATAAAGACTGCAAAAGCAAAATCACTTTTCAACCCAAAGAAATGTAGTTAGAAAGTCCTGTAGAATGGGCAGAGACCTCATGCTACAGCTCAGAGAAGAGGGTGGTAAAAGCTCCCATGTTCTTATGCAGGATTTTAGGAAGGCCTAATTTCAAAGCATGAAAATAATTATCAAACAGGCTTTTGGAAAGAATTCCTACATTTCATGGCAACTGACACCAGAGAAATACAAATAGCATTTGCTTTGATATATACACTAACTGGATTTGCATTTACAGACATTAAGGGAGATCTATTACAAGAATTTTGAGACATCACCTTTGGAAATCAGAGCAGTTCAGAATTCTGAGTCATCAAATGAACCATTTTAGGTGTTTCCCAAGGCTCCCCTGGGGTGGAAGCTCTGTGTCTCAAACACTTGCCAGCACATAAATAACACTTTATTTAGGCACACTAGTGGGTGTTAAAATATTTATATTTTTGCTTGTTTACTTAAAAAAAAAACAGCATTAATATATGCAATTTTAGATCACATTTAATGTAGCTTCGTTTGCTTCTCACAATAACAGGGGCTGGGACTGACATCACTTTACAAATGAGGACACTGAGGCTCAGGAGGGTGATTAAATGACAGACATAAATCTAAGAGCAAAGTCTTCTTCTGACTCCAAACCCTGGATTCTTTCCACTATGCCATGCTTAAATTTCATTGTAAGATGTTCTAAGGACTAAGAATAAAAAGAAGAAGAAGAAGAAGAAGAAAAAAGATGTTCTAAGGACTGACTGTACCAATACATTGACAGGTAGGTTACAAAGGAGCTGCATAAAACCTCTTATGTAGTGTTTGTACTTCAAATTGTAATGTTAATCATTTTGGTTTCAGGGATAATGGAAACAATCTTTCCATTAATCTTTCCAATAAGCAGCTCATTTTCTTCTCAAGGTAGACAATTACAACCCTTCACCCATGGTGGACCTTTTCCATTTGTCATAGCATTGGGTATCTGAATATGGCACACCACATACAGTGGTTATACGAAAACAAAAATTCAATGATCTTGTTTCTAAATGCTGTTACAGATGAGTCCTCTAATAACTACTAAATATTTTAAGGTTTTAAACTTTTTGAAGATCCTGTATAAATCCACAGGATAGAAAAACTGCTTTACTACCTGACTGTGTATTTTAAATGTAGTCTGTTTATTGCCCATCTTCCCCCAATAGAACATAAGCCCAAGAGGGCAGGGACTTTGTTTTATTCACAGCTATATCTCCAGTACCCAGGACAGTGCCTGATACACAGTAGGGGCTCAATAAATATTTGTTGAAAGAATGAATGAATAAATAACTACATTCACATGCCCAAATACTAAAAAAGTTCACATATCAAAAAGGCCTGAGAACTTAATGATATCCCTGTTCAGTCAAGCAGCCCGCTGCATTCTAGACCAATTTGCTCTTGTCCCTGATATCTCCCTTGAGAGATGCTCCTCTCTGGTACCTTGGAGGACATCCAGTGCTATCAGGGCACTTCAACACAGCAGAGATTTCACAGCAGAAACGAATGTGGCCCAATCTTTTAGTGACTGTGATCTTGACTAATTTTAAAGATAAAAGGTCTGACGGGGGTTGTGAAGGAATAAGAAAAACATTGAACTTGGGTCTCTGATATCTACTGACGTGACATCACAGCCTCAGAGGCAAGGGCAGCTAATCTCTTCCCATATCTTAGTATATACCAGTCCCTGTGTTTAATGTTTTCCATGCGTTATCGCATTTCATCTGCACTGCATCATCTCCATTCCAAACATAAAACCTAGGTTCCGAGGCGTTAACCAACTTTTTAAAAACCTACCCAACAGCTTTATGCTCCATCTGACCTCAGGGCCCAGCACCTAGTCACTCCCCCGTGATTTCCTTAACTCTGAAACTGAGGTAACGCTCATCTCCCCGAGGGGATTGCGGGTTAGAAAGGACATCCCTGCTTGCTTCCCTCCCCGCACAGTGAGGCTTTTCCATGAACTTCGGGAATAATAAGTTCCCAGGAAAAAACTCTAGGATGGGTGCAAGTGCGCCTTTGGCCGGAGCCCCTCCAGTCACCCTGAGATCTGCCTGTTCTGGGGGGACTTCGCACTTGGGGCTCCAGAAAGCGGAGAGAGGCTCGGAAATTTCCCACCGGTTCCAGAAGCTGGCGGGGACAGGATCTGTGTTCTACCTTTGGAGGACTTTAAGAAAAGCAAACCCCACGGCGGCGGCAGCGGCGGGGCCCACCGCAGCCCCGGGGGCAGGGCGGATGAGGCCGCCTCCTCCCCGGCCTCACCCTGGTGCGACTCCGGACCCGCCGCCCTGAGGCGCCTCAGGGAAGCCGGGGCCGGCGGGGTCGCTCCTTCCCTCCCGCTAAATCCTGGCTTCAAGCCCTCCCGCCCCACGCCGGTCCTCACGGAGGCGGTTGAACCGCGGCGCCACTCCTCATTCAGGTCCAGCGCGTCCTCCATCACCGCGGCCGCCTGACGTCACTTCCTGGAAACCAAGTTGTCCAGCCGCGTCCCTGACGACGGCCCCTCCCTTCCATCGCATTATTTAAAGGGTCCGCCGCATTGTTCCTGAATTCTGTTTGCCGCCAGCCAACTTGAACCAAATCTTTCCTAAACCTACTCTGCTTTACTTCCGCAAGAAACCTCCAGATATTCAAACCCGCTAAAGCTGTTTCTGTGGGACGGTAAAAAATTTAGTCCTTAGGAACTATCCGCATTTGTCGTTCTGTTTAAATACATCAGTAATTAAGCTCAAAGCACTACTGCTAATAGCAGGGATTATACGGATGCCTTCCATTTGTACAGCTCTTTGCAATGTACAGAGGGCCTTCACAGTTATTAGCTCACGTGAAGGACATAACCTTGTGTGGGAAGCAAGATAAGTTGTATTGTTTTCATTTGACAGATGAGAAAACAGGCTCACAAGGGGGTCAGGTGTAAGAAACGGTTTGCAATAAATTACAGAAAATGCAATATACAGACTCTCTGCCTTCAAGAAGTTTACAGAGAGGCTGAACCAACACATCAAATACCTGAATAGTTACCTTGGTTATTCTCCTAGACGTTTTCTGCAATTCTATAAACAAAAATGAGATCATTTTGTCTCTATTGTTTTGTTATGCGCCTGCCTCCCCAACCCCCAGATGAACATCATTCTGTTACAGTGCATAGTCTTATACATCATTCTTTTAATAGCTACATAATAATACAGTTTATAGAATATTACCATTATTTGTTTAAGTTCCTTTGGTTTTAACATTGACAATGAAAATGTCCTTGTTTGACATTCCTATTCTATGACATTTCCATTTTTGCTATTGTGCTTTTTGTTTTGTTTGTTTTTAATTTTTTTTTTTTATTGAAACACAGGTGATTGTACTTTGAGGTACTGCTATTGTAAGTAATACTATCATAAAGATCTTTGATGTTCTTTGAAAAAAATACCTGAGTAGTAGTAACTTTTGAAAGTTATTCAAAATTCGAATATCAAAAGATAATTGATATCTCATTAAATGCCAAAAACCCCACAAAGCAAATAACAGTAATATCTCTACTCAACAACAGAGGACACTGAGGTGCAAAGAGGTGTCTTGAGGAATATCACCTGAGTGCTAAGCATCAGAGCCAGGTGCCCTTTTGACACAGATGCAAGGGTACTTTAAAAAGTTCATGGAAAGATTTGCATTATCCTTTCATTGCATTTATCCATAAACTTTTTGAAGTACCCTTATCTTACTTGAGTATTTTTCTTCAGCATGTACTACTGGGTGTCAGTCATTCTCCTGGGCTGGCAGAGGGGGATGTTCCACAAATTCCCAGCCTAATGGGACAGGTGAGTGGAATCTTCATTGACTCTCCTTATAAGATCCACAAATCAACACCACTGGCCAGGTCCCAGGCACTGGTGGGCTGGGACCCACAGACGGTAGGCTCATGACCCTGAAAGTAGACAATGTCCCCAGGATCATGCTGGGGGTAAGGACTGAATGGCCAAGGGTTAAAAGCAGGGACTTGGATGTGGGAGCAGCACCCCTAAAACTGTATTGCAAGCATTTATTAAATACCCAGTAAATTACTTGGTTCACCCATTCATTCCACACATGTTTACTGGGTGAGACGGTGCATTAGTATGCCATGTGACAGCAGCTGCACCAGCCTGGATGTCAGAAGAGTTTGGTTCTCATCCATGCTCTGCTAATTACTATGCGTGTAGCCAGGGCAGAGCCCTCTCTGTACCTCAGTTTCTTCTTTTGTAATTACCCTTAAAGTTTACTTCTAAGATCCTTTACTCACTAGCTCAGCTTCTCAGTGAGAATATTCTGTTAGATTTTAATCTGGATAAAGTCATTGCCAAAAATCCAAGACAGATGAAATATAGGCTCCAATGAATCCCTTGTTCTCTTCTTCCTTGGCATTAGATGAAAAAGAAGGGATTAATCTTTGGATTTTTCCATTTCTCGTAAGCTCACAGCCATTCCACCACCACTTTATAGTCAGTTTCCAGAACTTTACTCCCACATCCTCCACAACTTCCTGAAAACAAAAGTGAGTGGCACTCACCCCTGGCAGAGAGAAGCCCCAAGCGACTTCCAAACCTGCCAAGCACCTGAATCATAGGTGAAGTTTCTTTAAAAATACAGACCTGTGGAGACTGATTTGGTAGAGGCGGAGTCCACAAGGGTGTAACTTTAATAATTTTCCTGCTTATCTTGCAAGTAATTGCTCAAAGGCCTCAGTAAGGCCTTCTGTGATCACCCTTTTTTTTTTTTAAAGATGACCAGTAAGGGGATCTTAACCCTTGACTTGGTGTTGTCAGTAACCGGCCATCCCTATATGGGATCCAAACCCATGGCCTTGGTGTTATCAGCACCACACTCTCCCGAGTGAGCCACGGGCCGGCCCTGTGATCACCCTATTTTAAAGTGTAACATCCCCCAACCTGGGTAGTCTCTATCCTCCCTCCTTGCTTTATTTTCTACTATGGCACTTATCTTTTACTGTATTACATGATTTATATATTTATTAAGTTTATTGCCTCCCCCACTACCCCACCCCTGCCTCTGAAATACAAGCTCCATGAGAGCAAGGGTTTTGTTTGTTTCGTTCACTGATATAGCCACAGAATTTAAAACAGTGCCTGACTAATAGTAATCACCAAACTATTTCTCAAATCCCAGAGGCAGTGTAGTATAGTAATTCAGTGCACAGACTCTGGTAATGGACTTCCTGGGTCCAAATTCCAGCCTTGGACTGGTGGGTTAGCTTATTTGGGAGAGTGTGGTGCTGGCAACGCCAAGATCAAGGATTCAGATCTCCTTATCCTTCCAGCCTCAAAAAAAAAAAAAAAGAAAAGAAAAGAAAAAAGATATTCTAGCCTTGATACCTAATAGCTATGTGACCTTAGGCAAGTTACTTTTACGGTTTATACATCCAGGTTTCTTACTTGATTATGCAAATGAAAATAATGCCTACCCAAACTAGAAGCCTGGATTAAATAACACCTCCACCACTCAAAAGCAGTGTGGCCTTTTCAAAAGGGTCTCTCTGTGCCTCAGTTTCCCCAACTGTAAAATGATCCACCACTGTCCTGGGGATTCAGTGAGCATCCCTTCAGTTGGTGACCTAGGAGCCAGACCTCTTCTGAAGGGTCTAGGAAGGCAGGAGTGAGGGGTTGGGGGTGGGAGCAACACTAATTCGCAGGAAAGCGATTAGTTCAGGCACAAGTTCTGCCTGGGAGGTGGGAGGAGCAATGTGCCTCGTCCTACCTAAGCTGCTCGTGGGAAAAGACCTAGAAGCTCAGGCTGAGAGGAGGAACGAAAGCGGAGAGCCAACTTCCCCTCACCCATCTGGGAAATGGGCTCGGGCCAGCTGCTGACTTTGCGCTCGCTGGCGCAGCTCCCTGCGGAACCCTCGGTGGGAAGGGAGCCGCGCACATCTGGATGACATTTCTGCGGAGAGCGGCCCCGGAGCCGCGGCTCGGGGAGGGAGCGGTGCACTTGGACGCACGTGGGGCCGAGAGGGAGACGATTCCCCAAGGCACCGGGGTCCTGTTTTTCTCGCCGCTTCTCCCGCCCCCCCAGGCCCCAGCGCCCCCGCCGTCCCGGCTCCCGAGCCGCCGAGCCTCCTTCACTGGCGGCCTCGCCTCGCCAGAGGGCACCCTCGATCTTCCGGAAAACGCCACCATTTTTCACTGGCCCTGGAGCGTCTCCAAGCTTCAGCCGGCCGCCCGACTCCAGTCTTGTCAATGAAGAACCGGGGCCAGGATCGCCGCGGAGCTGAGTCCGACCCTCCAACCCCCGGGCGCGTCGGGCGTCACCCCGAGCGAGGGTGGCACGGCCGCCCCTGCCCGAGCCGCGCTCCCCGCTGCGGACTCTGCGCTGCGTCCGGCCTGACACAGCGGCGGCCCTGGGACTGGGGGGCCAGGGAGGGGCGGGGAGCCGGGCCGCGGAGAGCTCGGACTGACAGCTGGCCAGAGGGCCAAGGGGCCGGGGGAGGAGGACGGAGGGGGCTCCTCGGAGTCACTTTCCAGAAGCACAGCCAACGTGTAGCAGGAGTGACTCCAAGAGGGGAAAAAAAGTTCAGTGACCACGTCGAACGCGAGGACTCGCGAAAGTATTTTTCAGACGGGCTCGGCTTTCCCTGTGCCTGTTGAAAACATTAAAATCGTGCAGCGAGAGAGGCTGCGTGCGCTGGGCCCTCCCTCCCCCACCCCGGGCCCGAGACGTCATGGGAGGGAGGGATAAAATTTCAGCAGAGAGAAATAGAGAGAGCAGTGTGTGTGCATGTGTGTGTATGACACGGAGGGAGAGGCAGAGAGAGGGAGGCCGGCGGGCGCCACGGCCAAGGCAGGGAGCGAGGCAGGCGGACACAGGGAAGAAGCCTGCGCGCCCAGAGTCACAGCTTTCCGGAGGAGGCGTGCAGCGAACCGGCTTCTATTTTCTTTTTCTTCTCCTTTTTTTCTTTTTTTAAAGAGCAGCAGGGGACAGAAATCACGGCTGAGGGAGAAGACAAGCTGAAGTGCTGGTGACCCTGGGCGTCCAAGTGGATTATCGGGGCTGCTCTCCGGAGGCCTGTCCTCCCTGCCTTCTAGTTGCACATAACCCAGCATCCCAGCCAAGGAAGACGAGAGGCAGCGTGAACAAAGTCATTTAGAGAGCCCCCGAGGAAGTGTAAACAAAAGAGAAAGCATGAATGGAGTGCCTGAGAGACAAGTGTGTCCTGTACTGCCCCCACCTTTAGCTGGGCCAGCAGCTGCCCAGCCCTGCCTCTCCCCACCTACTCACTGGTGATCTGACTTTTTTTTTGTTGTTTAACAAGTTTTTTTGTTCTTTTCTTCTCCATTCTCTTTTCTTATTCTCCTTCAGGGCAAGGCAAGGATTTTGATTTGGGGACCCAGTCATGGTCCTTCTCCTTCTTTTTTAAAATATCTACTTTCTCCCCATCGCCAAGAGGCGTTTGGCAATATCAGATATCCGCTCTATTTATTTTTACCTAAGGAAAAACTCCAGCTCCCTTCCCACTCCCAGCTGCCTTGCCACCCCTCCCAGCCCTCTGCTTGCCCTCCACCTGGCCTGCTGGGAGTCAGAGCCCAGCAAAACCTGTTTAGACACATGGACAAGAACCCCAGCGCTACAAGGCACACAGTCCGCTGCTTCGTCCTCAGGGTTGCCAGCGCTTCCTGGAAGTCCTGAAGCTCTCGCAGTGCAGTGAGTTCATGCACCTTCTTGCCAAGCCTCAGTCTTTGGGATCTGTGGAGGCCGCCTGGTTTTCCTCCCTCCTTCTGCACGTCTGCTGGGGTCTCCTCCTCTCCAGGCCTCGCCGCC
The DNA here is from genome assembly GCF_000696425.1 of Galeopterus variegatus. Taxonomy (NCBI): domain Eukaryota; kingdom Metazoa; phylum Chordata; class Mammalia; order Dermoptera; family Cynocephalidae; genus Galeopterus; species Galeopterus variegatus. The sequence goes on along the minus strand of NW_007726401.1, from coordinate 531,864 downwards.
CCCCTGGCTTCTCTCCCGGGCTCGCACATGAAGATGCACTTGCAAAGGGCTCTGGTGGTCCTGGCCTTGCTGAACTTTGCCACAGTCAGCCTCTCTCTGTCCACTTGCACCACCTTGGACTTTGGCCACATCAAGAAGAAGAGGGTGGAAGCCATTAGGGGACAGATCTTGAGCAAGCTCAGGCTCACCAGCCCCCCTGAGCCATCGGTGATGACCCACGTCCCCTATCAGGTCCTGGCCCTTTACAACAGCACTCGGGAGCTGCTGGAGGAGATGCAGGGGGAGAGGGAGGAAGGCTGCACTCAGGAAAACACCGAGTCGGAATACTACGCCAAAGAGATCCATAAATTCGACATGATCCAGGGGCTGGCGGAGCACAGTAAGTCCAAATTCTCGCTGGGGCGTCTGCTCAGAGGGTCTGAACTGGAGTAGGGAGCTCCAGCGAGGGGGGCCTAGTGCTGGCCACACAGCAAGGTGCCAGGGGGTCACCAGCACCACCGCTCAGGAGGTACGATGCACTGTTGGGGATGGGTAGGTGGGTGGGGAGAAGGAGACAGAGCCATTCTGGGAAGAGCCAGGCGCTTCTGGGAGGCCAGGAACCCCGGAGCCCAGGGGCTCGCTGAGCCCCCATCACATCCTTGACTGATTTTAGTTTGGATTTATGTCGTGCAGTATAGGGAAACATATGTGTTCTCGCACATGTGATCATATTGGTAACTCTAAGCATCTGGGGGCCATAAAGTGGCAGGCCGGGCTCGCGAGGCCCTTACAGCCTGGAGACCTCAGTTTTCTCCCTGCTTTTCATAACTCCCCATACACGTCTCCGGGTCAGTGTTTCCAGTTCTTGGGAAGAAGTGTACCTGCCCCAATTTAATGTCTGTCACGTTTCTTGAAGCCCAGGCAAGAGCTTCTTGCAGCCTGGGCCCTTCAGTCTGCTCCACACACGTGACCCATGTGAGCTGTGTGTGGGGGGGGGGATGCACGCACGTTCACATGTACATGTACTTCAGGGTGCTGTGTAGTCTTGTGTTGTACAGTAGATAGACTCGTGCTCAAAATGGGCGACTTCCAGGCCGGTGGCCGCAGGAGAGCAGGGTTGTGGCCTGGATGTGGAGGAGGCTGGCGGCCCTCTGTGTCTGCGTGTCACAGGGGAGTGGGCAGGAGGGGGCCGTGGGAGCTGCGGGATGTGTCTGGGAGTGTGTCTTCCCGGGACGCTCCCGTCTGTGCGGAGGAGCTGGGCGGCTTCTGGGTGAGACGTCTGTGTGTGTTTGTACACGTGTGGAAGTCATGTGTGTTTACTGAATGGGGATTTAAAAAACCTCAATACAAGAGAGAGAAATTTGGCAGATGTTGAGAAACTGACAGCCCAGGAAAAAGGAATGTGAGCCACTGGGGGCCAGACTCTGGGAGCAGGCTCCGTTTGCTTTTCCTACCAGCAGGTGTCCTCGCCGCCTTCACTACCTTAGCTCAGGCCCACCTGGGAGGTGGGAGGGTGGGATGGAGCCGGCAGGGTGAGGGTGCTCAGCGGGGTGAAGAGCAGGAGTTGGAAGGAACCTGCTAGAGAGAAGGAAGGAACAGGAGTGGGTGCCACTGAGTGGACCAGCTCTGGCTGAAGGTGCAAAAGGCCCCATTCGGAGCTGGCCACGCCAGGCGGCGGAGCCTGCAGTTACTGGCCTGGGGTTCCCACTCCAGTTTCCTGTGGCTGCCTGGAGCGCCTTTCCTTAGGATGTGGCTACCGTGTGGGGCGGAGGCTGGAGGCGGAGGCAGAACTAGTGCTCCCTGCCTGGGGTCCTCCCTGCCTGGGGTCTTCCCTGCCCAGGGTGGGGCTGGCTCTGGGGCTGCCAGGATCCAACAGTTCCCAGAGGCATCCAGCAGCTGGATGGCTGAGTCTCCAACTCCCTGGGCACCCCTCAAGGCAGGGGATAGTGGCCACAAACGTTGGAGGAGGGTGGAAATTGGAGGCCGGCAGGAGAGGTCTGAGGAGAGTCCAGGACAAGAGGGCAGGACTTGGACCTTGAAGGTCCGGGTCAGGAGGAGGAGTCCAAGGGAGGAGGGATTCTGAGTAACGATGGCCCACCCAGCCTGGAATCCTGAGCTGAGAATGAATGAGCCAGATGGATGCAAGGCCAGGCAGGTGCGAGTGGACATCTATTTTGTCCAGAGACTCAGGACATGAATAGTGGACAGCCTTGGGAAAAGCCAGGGCAGGGCTTCACAGATTTTGGGAAGCTTCCATGCTGCAGCAGGTGGGGTGGCCGTGGAGCCACAGAGCAGTGTCTGGCACAGTGAGCAGGTTGCTGTTCGGGATGCTGAGGAAGGGCCAGTGCCCACTGGAACACAGGCTGTGCTACAGAGGCTCACAGGTGCAAACAGGAAGGAGGCCTAGACTCTGCAGCTGTTGGAGGTGACATGGAGGCTGAGCAGACATGGATCTGGGCTTACCCTGCAGCTGGCCAGGTGCTGAGCCTGCAGAGAGGCAGAGACACAGGACACACTAATTATAAAGAAGACAGAGGGCAGATGCAAATGCCCAACACATGCTAGCAGGAGCAGAGAGCCATCAGAGGGCAGGGGTGGCACTGGGTCTGTGGTGGGGCACTGGCAGTGTATCCATGCCAGAGCGTCTGCTGGGGAAGTAATGAAATCATGTTATCTTCCACATTTCATCACTCCCAGCCACCTCCCTTACCCAGTGGAGAAGAAAGTGCAAGGAATAACTTCCAGTGGTGCAGGAAAAAGGGCACCAAGGTGACACCAGAGAGCAGGGCTGGTCCTCTGGCTCTGCCCTGTCATATAGATACCCTTAACTCCCCCTTTTACAGATGAGGAAACTGGAAGTTGGATCAGTTAAGTAATTTGCCCAAAAAGGACAGCTGTTAAGCACTAATGTATGTGTAAAACACACATTCTGTGTCCTACCTCTAACCCGTAGGCACTGATGGAACTTTGATTTACAACATAAATGAATCACATGTTGGACCAAGCAGGAGGGGACAGGAAGTATTATCTTAATAACTCAGGTGGCAGATTGTGTAGAGATAATGGGATTTATTCTTTCTTTGCTCCGCCTATTTTTTAGGTCAGAAGATTCATACTGCCACAAGTGTTCTCCCAAATTCAATGAAAGGGTTTCATTTAATGAAGAGTCTCAAGTAGGTTAAGCAACCACAACCATGCAAAAGTCACCTCTCTGAGTCCCGGTTTCCTCATCTGTAAAGTCAGAGAAGATCTCTAAACTCATTTTCAGCTGCAAGAATTTTATAACTACATCTGGGATGATTCAACAGAGCCTCTGCTGGGGAATACGGGCAAGACTCTGTAATCTCTTTTTAAAACTCCAGGATTTTGCTATGGAAAGTGAGTAGAGACTTTCTCTGTCCCATGTGGTGGGGAAGGATACAGCTTTTTTAGTTCTTTTGTCATCCTTCTTACCAAGATATCATCAGTGTAGGTGTTGTTTTATCTTCTGGCTTGTAATGATATGTGTCTGGTGGGAGACTTGTTTTTAGCAAAGAGCTAAGACAACCAGGAGACCCAGAGTTCCTGAGCAAAGAAAACTCAGCATATTAGCCTTTCTTTTCTGGCTGCTAAATGTAGATTTTGTTCATTCTGAAACTTAAAAGACATTTCGCATTGAAAGAACTCCTTAGGAGCGCTAGTGCCCTCTGCACAGTAGGTCAGTGCTTCTCCAAGTGTGGGCCAGAGGAGAAGTGAATGGGGATTCCCTGGCCCCACCCCACCCTTAGAGAATCAGCATGGGGTGGGGGTGGAGTCCTGGGGAATCTGTATTTTCAACAAGCTCCTTGTCGATTCTTAAGCACACTGCAGCTTAAGACTTAGTGAACTAGGGCAAAGTCTTTCCTTAGAGGGGTTGCAGACACAAGTGACTACAGGCAGGTAATGTAAATGATCTAGAAGAAAAGCCATGGCCCAAGCATCATGATAAACTGCACAAGGCACTTGGCTTCTGGATCATGGAGAAAGTAAGGTGTGTGTGGCAGGGGGAGGGAGGCGACCTGGAACCCATGTGCCCTGTTAAAAGTGGCAGCCACTGCTCAGCTCCTGCTGATTTTTGCAGTCTGGAATGTGGGTCCAGCTTGACTATCTATATCTTACCATTTCCCAGAAGAGCAGAAAATCTGGATCTTTCTGTGAAATCTCCCAACTTTTAACACGAGCTGAAAATGTTTATGGGCTTCTAATTAATAAATTTTAAAGATGATGCATTGGCTAAACAACATGTCTAAAGTTTAAGTGGATTGACATTTTAAAGATTGATCCATTTAAAGTTTAAGCCATTAAAGCAGTAGTTTCTCAAACTTCCAGAACAACTGGAAGCCATGGTACCCTTTGCAGAACACTAAACTGCGGTTCTCAACCCTGGCTACACATTAGAATCATCTGGAGATCTAAAAAAAAAAAAAAAAAAAATGCTGTGGACCCACTCATTCCATTGTAGTCAGAATTGCTGGGGAGTGCGTACAGTAATGATCTGTCTTTAAAGCTCTCCAGGTGATTCTAATGTGTAGGCAGTGTTGAGAAGTATGGCACACTGACCTATGTAGTCCCTTCATTGGAACCAGCAGAAATGATGTATACAAGCAACCTAGCAGCCCTGGTGTCTGAAAACATTTTAAAAGGCAGTTAACTAAACATGGTCAACTCTTTCCAGGTTTTTCCAGGAATACTCTACATATTCTTTGCATATTTTTTTGCTTGCTAAAGTAAAATAGATAAAATTACATTCATCAATATACTTTTCTGTGCAATGGAAAAAGTTGGTCATAATTTAATTTGTAAAGGTAGAACCCCTACTCTAGCTCCCAATACTAGTGTTCTGCAGAAGCATGGCTTGAGAACCACACTGACTGGCAACCGGCTCCTGTCTGAGACATAGGTTGGGACTGTACTCCCATTTCATGCAATCCTGCCACATTTTGTTAATGAAACCATCTCTCTACGAATGATCTCCCAGGTCCCCCTTCCAGACTCTGCTTTGATAAATGAGGTGTGGTCAGAAGACCTGGGTTCATATCCCACCTCTGCCACCTACTAGCTGAGTGACTTTGGGAAGGTCATATAACTTTTCTGACGCTCAGTTTTTCTCCTTTGTAGAATGATAAATTTTCCATCTTCTCATTGTCCTCAAGGGTTGTTAAAGGGTCAGATGAGTTAATAAAAGCTCTATAAAATGTAAGAAGGTGCTATTACATTTTGTTTACTTATTTACACTCTGGTTCATTCCAACATTATTTAAAACATCATTACTCAGCAGATTTAACTTGTCAAGATTATATTTACATTTTCTTTTCTCTCCAGGCAATTCTTTTTTAATCAGTAATGATTGTGTTCTAGTTTCACTTGCTAGTGTCAATTACTAACTCACATGTGACCCCAGCCAGTACCCTCTGGACATGTGGAAAGGGTCACACTAGATGACTCCTAGTGTTCTTCTAACTCTATTTGAAATCTACAGATCCCAAGGGATACAGAATGACCCTTCCCACCTCCTTCTTTGAATTGCCTTAAATGTCTCACCGAGAGGAGTCCATTTGAGGGAACGGATGATTGATGGGCTGGAAGAAGCCAAGGAGGGATGGTCACTGGAGTGTCCTGAGAACTCTCTCAGCTCCAGCTTTCCCTGTCTCCTGGCTTCCCACCACCTTGACTCCATTCTGACGCACCCCTCTGGCAGGTGCCTTTTTCCATCCCCCTTCCCCTTTTTACAGCAAGGTGCACATTGCACTGACTTTCCCTTCATGCCCTCTTGCAGACTGTTACTGGAGGTGCTGTTATAACTGAAGCCATATTGATGACAGTTCCTTCAAGACCCAGCTTTGTCCATCCTTGAGAGCGTTGCCAGTCCAAGTAGCTTATCCATGTCCAGAGGGTTACACACTTGTAAACTTACACATCCAATTGCTATCACTGATTCTGCTCTCTGGTTCTATCTGAAGTGCTTTAAGGAAGAGTTGGCAGTATTTGTTCTTTCAAAGCCAATTATTAATCAGGGCTTCATTAGTTGGCATTCACACATTTGTTTTCCTAACATCTGTTCCATTAATTTGCTAAGAACCAATGTCAGGCTCACCAGATGGCAATTCCCAGAAACACTCACTCATCCTTTCCTAAAGATCAGTAGCGCATTTGCTCATTTCTAGGCCTCTGATCCTTCCTGCCCTGCCCGTGACTTCCTAAACCATCTCTCTGGCTGATTATGAGCTCATTCCAGTCATGTCCTTTATGTGTGGAATCTGCATCCGTGAGCTTGAATTTCAAGTTCTGGCTATTGTTACCATTTGTGTAGAATTTTTTTCCCCGGGTGTTAATGCTGCTCAGACCTTGAGGTTGTAGAGTGTACAGGGACAGAGAAAAGTCAGGATCTTTCCTTTATCTGACTCTGAGGGGTGGGCAAGAGCATTTCCTGCCTTCAGTCTTGTGGACAGGCATGAAGAGGCCAGCAGAGTGACAGAGGCTGGCATGGCACATGCTGTCAAGGAAAGAGACTCTCGGAGAGAAAGGAGCTGATGGTGACATTTCAGCTTGGTCTGAAGAAACATCTATGTTTCTGCCAGGCTCAAGATGTAGGCTCTTTGCCATACAAACCCTGCTTCATTAGATCTAAAACACAGCGTATGTCACTGCTCTGCTCAAACACATTCCATGGCTCTCTACTGTTAATAGGATAAAATCCAACCCCTCAGTCTGACAAGTGGGCCTCCCTACAGGCAAACCCTAATCTACTGTCTTGACCTTTTTGCACCCGGCTCCAGACTCACCGATTGGGTCCCTCTTCCTCACGTGAATTTCCTCCCTCCCTTGCCTCCGCTTCCAGCAGTCTCTCCACGTAAAAGTTCTTTCCTCCCCATTCTCAAACCCTCTCCTTCTGCAGCACCCGGATTCATGATCACCTCTTCCATGAAGTGCCCCCTGCTCTCTCCCTCCTCTGATTTCCTGCAGCCACTTCTGGGCTTCTCCAAAGACCCTTTCTCTCTGATCCTGATATTTGGGTCTGTGTATTAATAACCTCCTCTGGGGGCTGGCCTGTGGCTCACTCAGGAGAGTGTGGTGCTGATAACACCAAGGCCACAGGTTCGGATCCCATATAGGGATGGTTAGCTCACTGGGTGAGCGTGGTGCTGACAACACCAAGTCAAGGGTTAAGATCCCCTTACCGGTCATCTTTAAAAAAAAATAATAATAAAAATAACCTCCTCTGGATATTAATCCCCTTGAAGGCAGGGGCTGTGTCTATTCATTTCTTGCATCCCAGTGTGAGATATGCTTGGCACATATTTGCTCAAAACATGTTGGATAAATGAATGAATGTCTGAATGAATCAACACATGAATGAATGAACTAGCTATAAGTAAGCTGCTAGGGGGAATTGCTAATATCTTTTGAAAGTCTGTGTTTTCTAAAAGAGTAGGAAAACTCAGGCTGGAGAGCTTACCAGAGCTGGGATATCAAGGCAGTGAGAGGAGGGGGCAATTGCCTTTGAATGGCCAGTATTTACTGCCATGTCCGGGGCTCTGAGGTCTTGCTCAGGACTGTGTGTGATTCTCGGGCCACCTAGAAATCTTCCTCCTATCTCTACCTTTAGGCCTAAGGCCTCAAGCCTCTAGATGGCTTGAGGAGTGTTCTGGCCACTTGGTGAGTGTCCACTGGCAGCGCACTGTTCCTGCAGGTCTCACTTGTGCTGTGCCTCTCCTTACTGCTTTATCTCCTAGACGATCTGGCCGTCTGCCCCAAAGGAATTACCTCCAAGGTTTTCCGCTTCAACGTGTCCTCAGTGGAGAAAAATAGAACCAACCTGTTCCGAGCAGAATTCCGGGTCTTGCGGGTGCCCAACCCCAGCTCCAAGCGCAGTGAGCAGAGGATTGAGCTCTTCCAGGTAAATCCCTCCCAGGACACAAACCACACAGAAGGGAAAGCCAGTTCATTGGCCATATCAGGCCTCCACTGGGCAGACCTTGATTTGACTCCTGGCCTCTCTGAGCCTTACTTCCATATCTATGTTGTTCGTTAAGATTAAGAGTTACCTAAGGTACTCGAAGAACATGGCATTTAGAAACCATTGCTTCCCTATTGCTCCCCTCGCCCGTCCCCCTGCATTGGGACATACTCTGTGGCTCTCCGTCCTAGCCTCGGTATTTACTCCTTTTTCCGCACTGTAGATACTTCGGCCAGATGAGCATATCGCCAAACAGCGCTATATCAGTGGCAAGAATCTGCCCACACGGGGCACTGCAGAGTGGCTGTCTTTTGATGTCACCGACACTGTGCGTGAGTGGCTGTTGAGAAGAGGTAGGTTGATTCTTAAGATAAGCATTTCGGGAGGAACCTCAGGTCCCTTGGTCCTTGATGAAACAGAGGGAAGAGGACAGAATTAGAGGAGTCACAGATATAGGTTCAAAGCCTGGCTTTGCCACTGATTCTCTGTGTGTGCCTCGTTTATTCACTCAACTAATGTTTATTAAATGCTCACTGTGAGCCTGGCGGTGGGGATTCGGCAGTGAGCAAGACAGATGAGGTCTCAAATCTCATGGGGCTTTTCTTCTGGGGAAGAAACACGTGATGAACAAGTAAACATATCCACACGTAAGAATGTCAGATGGTGATAAGTACTATGAAAAACAGGAGGAGGGCAATGTGATAATGACTGGGCAGGGTCCACATTAGATGCTCAAGGAAGGTCTCTCTGAGGAAGGAATTCTGCACTGAGATCTGAGTTATCAATCAGCAGGAGCCAGCCCATGAAGGTCAAGATGAAGGGTGGAAACAGCGAGACCCAGGCCCTCAGGTGGAAATGAGCTTGGTTTTTCAGCCACGCAGACAGAATGGTATGGCTGGAGTGTAGTGAGCTGGTGGGGGTGGGTCCCCATATGGTTTAGGACATGTCAGGCCATGGTAAGGTTTTAGGACTTATTCCAAGTGTGATGAGAAGCTGTGGGAGTGCTATGGGTAGAGCTGGGGATATGGGTGAGGCAAGTTGGTTTACATCTTTAAAAGACCTGTCTGCTTGCAGTGAGGTCCAGGGAAGAAGCAGGAAAACCAGTTAGGGGCCATTGCAGCAGCCCAGATGAGAGGAACAGGGGCTTAGGCCAGGGCAGTAGCAGTGGATATGGAGATTTTTGGGATTTCTTTTATGTTTTGGAGGTAGTGTCAGTAGAACAGGCTGATGAGGACACAAGGGGAGTCTTGGATGACTTCTACATTTTTGAACTGAGCATCCACGTGGTATCACTTACCGAAATAAGGAAGACTGGGAGAAAAATATGTTTGGGGGCAGGTTCTGTTTTGGCCAATTAAGTTAGAAAGACCTGGTAGTCATCCGGGTAGAGCTACCCAATAGACATATCAAACTTCACATGTCCCAAATATCTTACCCACTCTGTTTCCTCACCTGGAAAATAAGGTAATAGTTCCTCCCCTGCATGCCCCACAGAACTCTTTTAAGGGTCAGATGTGTTTGAGAGAACTTCATGACTTTCAGCATGGTTTATAAGAGTAAGCTTTTATTACATCAGATAAGGAAACTGAGGCCCAGAGAAGTGAGGTAAGTTGACCATGGTCATCCAGTCTGGACTGGAACTTGAGTCTCATGACACCATGCTCATGTGTTTCTCCCTTTACTTGGCTGGTGCCGCCTGGTCTGACAGCTCAGTGGGCTGGGGTTACATATGGTAGTCCCATCTACTCCTTCTCTCCTCCTTATGAGAGGTTTCTACCATCATTAGCTTCTGCAAAGCCACAAGAAAGTGGATCCTTCCATGTCCTTGGTGTTTTAGGAAACCAAGGGTTAAAGCCCTAAGGCAGAGATCACAAACTGCTTGGCCTGAATATTGTTTTAAATTTAACTAGTGGTCAAAGTCAGGAGTTTTCACATAAAACCTGGACTTCTGGCTTTTCTTAAAAAATTAGAAGATTACTTGGTAATGATTCACCAGTGATGAGCAGTGGCCACCCCTGAGATGGGGTATGCATTCTTCAGTCCCACAGTCCCACCCTTCCTCCTTGCTCCCCAAAAGTGAGGCTGGCAGTTCCTATTTAGCATCATCTGCTGGCTCGACTCACTCACTCACGTGACCTGCCTGTGAGATTTGCAAGCCCCCATCTCAGGGGCATTATTTGGTAGCTGACTTGGCAGATGGTGTGCTGGAGATCCTGTCCCAGCTCCAAGGGTACCCAGAATTCCATCCTGTCCCTGCTACTGAACATGAAGGCAAAAGCCTAGGAGAACCCACGTGGATCTGCTGACAGCAGCACTGTTGGGAATTCTGACTCAGACGGCACTCCGCCTAGAGCCCGACATGGCTGCAGAAAGGAGAGGCTGGGGAAATTAATCTCTTAGCTTCCCTGTCTGATTTTGATCAGCTCCACCTGGATTTCTTTGAAGCCCAGGGCACTTGAAGGAGTTCTTATTTTCACAGCTGCAGAACTCAATGAGAAGTTTGCATTGAGAATGATTTCCATCCTCCTTGAGACATCAAAAAGATAATTTCAAAATAAAACCTATGGGTCCCCCACCCACCATCCCCACTGCTGCCAGTTCTGAGGTTAGTTCTTCATTGGAACCTTCAGTTCCCACTTAGCCAGATACTGCCCACCCCTCCCACAGGGGAATCATAACACAGGCTTTCACTTATACACAGCTCATGAGTCTCTTCAGAGTTCATGGCCCCAAACCAGGCAGCAAATGGGCTCCAAATTGGAGCCATTGGTGGTGTAGATAGGTGAGGAAACTGAGTCACACATGTGGTCTTGAACTCATTTATCAAAAATCTGAGAGCCTACATGCTCCAGGTATGCAGGCTTTGTTCTGGGTCCCAAAGCTGGCCGGAGCCCTATCCAGGGTCAGGGACCTAGGTCCTTATACCCCTGTGGTGTTGCTCATACAGTTTGCTGCTACTCTGCATGCAGAGTCAGGCCTCCCCTGGAAGGCTGGGCAGGAAGCACTCCCAGCAACATGGCTCAGGACAGGTAGGACACTAGGAAAACACAACCATTTTGCACCTCAAGGAATGTGAGGGCATCTTCCTTGGTGGTCTCTGTTGTCTCCTCTTTGTCCTTGTCTCTAACAATTAAGAGTGTGGGATCTGGCATCAGGCTGTCTGTGTTTGGATCCTGGCACTACCACCTATTGGTTGGATACCTTGGGCAAGCCATTTAATTTTTCTAAGCCTCAGTGTCCTCATCTGTATAATGGGGAATAATAATAATGCTTACTTTGTAGTCTTATTATATAAATCAAATGAGTTAATGCTTATAAAGTCTCAGAGCAGTGTTTGATGTATAGTAATGCTCAACAGATGTTGATGATTGTTGTCATCATCTCTGAGTCCTCTGTTGACCAAGCCAGGCCACTGTCTCATGCTTACCATTTGTACCCTAACCTGCACTCTCCCCAACACATCTGTCTCCACCTTGACTTTCTAACTCACAGAATCACAGAACTTGCCCACTCCAGGTCTCTCCCAGCCCAACCTGAACCACCTTGAACAGGAAGTACGTTGTGTTGTTAGGTAGCCCATTTCAGCTACTCCAGCCCCTTCTTTCAGCTGCCTTACACCACGAAGAGGACACTCCTCATGCCTCCGTCTCTATTCACTTTTCCAGCTGGGGCTCAGTTGCTGTGTTATATTGGTTTGCCTACCCCACTAAGCTAACCTTCAGAAACAGAGATCTTCAGGCTCAGCGGGTGTCAGTGTGTCCCTGAGGTAGCCTTGATTTGGAGCAGAACAAATCTGGTTGGGCTCTGGAGTTTATGGAAGAAGGGAGCCCATGTTTAACCAGTAGGATTGGGACATCCAGACCCACCTAATGGTGACTGGAATCCCTGGCCTTGTACCATTCTGCCCATGAAAAGGATGCTGAGCCAGGCCGGACTCTGGGGGTTTCCCTGATGACACCGGATTTCAGGTGGACCCCAGGTTAGCCCCAAGGTCAGATACTCACACACAACTGGGGGGCCTCAGGGAGCAGTAAATCAGGCTCCTTGAGATGTTGACCCTGAACCCAGAGGAATTCATCCCCCATGACCTCTCTACTCCTGGCCACAGTTGGCTGTTGCCCCAGCATCAACAGAGCTTCCCTAATTGAGTCATACCCACCAAAATTGACATGATACAAGATCCTACCTGGTCTTCTCTGTGCAAAACTACTTTTTCCTTTTTTTGATTCCACTCCACTCTACTCCATTTACCAGTTTTTCTGCTTCCTTGATTTTGGTTAGTTGCCAAAACACGTGATCCCACAACTAAAAGAACAAAGGGCCAGAGCTGTCCTTCTTGCACCGGCATGTCAGTCACCACACCCTGGTACCTCCAACTTCATCGTGCTCATTCTCTCCAAGCTCATGGCATCTGGACTCTCTACTGTGGCCCTCTGTCATCTCCTCTGGTCTGTTCCCTAATTGCACAACTATCTTCCCAAGCTGTTCGTCTTGGTGAGCCATCCACATTCCCAACTTCCCCATCATGGTGAATGAGGATTCTCAAAGAAGAAACCTCTAAATAACTTTTACCTGTTTATGTCCTTGTTCTGTAGGGAAAATATTGCCAAATGTAACCTTAATTTTCATCTTATCTTCTCTGGAATCTACCACTTTATCCACAATCATAGCCCTGGCTGAAATGTTGACATCTTCTACATAGACCGATTCTGCTTCTTGTTTGCAGGTGACTTTACCTCTAGCATTGATTCCTGACTTTTAACTCTATTGCTGAGCTGTCCGTCTTGTAGCCATTTGAACTTGTGACCTTTCGAATCACTGTCTCTCTGCTCCAAAGTTCTCAGTTACTCCCTTTCTCTGGTTTCTTCTAGTCCCTCTGCCTCTTCCCTTCATCTTTTTTCAGCAGGTTGGCTCAAGCATCTCCTCCCCCAACAAACACTTAGGTGGTGTGAGTTTTTTCCTTGTGTCCTTTTGCCCCAAGTAGGTACACAACAATTTTCTCTAGATAGTATCCTCTGAAAATGGATGACTATTAAGATTCTCCATCATGATGCCCAGGAGTTTATGCTGCCATTTGGTCATTCATAATGTAAGAAGGTAGCAACATGTGCATGATGGTCCACTCAGCTTTGGAAGCACTTCTGTCTCCTGTGACACTCAATATAACTCAGATCCTGGAGTGCCTATGGGAGCAGAGGCCCTGGGCCACTCTTGCATGGGTGGTGGGCATACTTCCCCATTGCATAAAGTGCTTTTCTTACCAACTCTGTGGTTTATTTTGTAGAGTCCAACTTAGGTCTGGAAATCAGCATTCACTGTCCATGTCACACCTTTCAGCCTAATGGAGATATACTGGAAAACATTCATGAGGTGATGGAAATCAAATTCAAAGGTAACAAAATGGATGTGTATGGTAGGATGGGTTGGGGGAGTTAGTGGGGCAGGATAGAACAGGAGTTCCCTACCAGACCCCAAGAAAAGGAACCAAGGTCCTTCACAGAGAAAGCTAACTATTTTGTACTTGAGTAATCCTGCTTCACCCTGAAAGCAATGAGCATGACTTTCAGCTTTCAGATGTAGAGAGTACATTAGCATCTGGAAGACAATATAATGCTGGTAACAGCAGTGAAATCATGTAGGCCAGCTGTTCAGTCTCTCTAAGCCCAGCAGAATGGGGATGAGAGTACTTCTTTCACAGGGTTGTCAGGCAATTAACTGAGGTAACAAACATAAAATACAGTGCCAGGAATGCTCAGCAAGTAACAGTTGTGTTCCCCTTCACTGAGAGAGACGAACTTTGGTGGCCCCGAATATGAGTGCCCTGACTATGTACTGAACCTTCCAGATGTTGCCCCCCTGATCCGTGCCCAGGAGTCATCTGGGTTTGGATAATGGCTTCAGGCTCAGGGTGTTTGTCCATGGGTGTTTGTGTAGAGATGATAAAGTAGTTGAGAGTCATTTCTGGTTTTCCAATATGTTTCCAAGGAACTCAGCCTTGGCAATCTCTGGAGTTCAGGAAAGTTCTCTTTTCCTTTTATACTCCTGTTTGGGTAACTGAGGAACGCCTGAGGTCATAGGCTTGTCTGTGAAAAGGTGCAGGCCTCTCTTGGCTCCCGGCCCTAGGCTGTCCTCTTAACCTGCATGGGCTGTATGTCAGAGCCTTTTTTTTTAAAGCCAAAGATTTAACATACTAGTCACAGAACCTTAGGGCTCAGAAGACCTTCAGGGTCCTTACCTGCAGGCCAGGTTAGGACAAAGACTCGCCACTTCAGTGAAAACATCTCATTCATAAAGATTTTCAGCAAAGAGACTTTGAGATCCAGGTCGCCCATTTATCTTAGGGAACTAGTGCCCCATCCCAAGATCCAAGTCCCTCCTGTAACTATGTAAATTAGGCTCCTCATGTTTCTGTCCCCAGTGAAGACCGACAACAGCTGGCAGCTGTCCCTTACAAAACAAATCTCCATTTAGTTGAGACTCTTTCTTTTTTTTTTTTTTTTGTCTTTTTTCCGTGTCCGGCAACGGATCGCAACCCTCAGTGTTGCCCCCGCAACCCTCAGTGTTGCCCCCGTACCGGACCGGGGACCGGCAACGGGATCGCAAGCCTCAGCGTTGCTCCCGCGCCTCGCTCAGCCAGTGAGCGGGAGCCGGTCTGTATGTGGGATCCGAACCCTCGGACGGGAGCGCCGCCGCGCTTCCCAAGCGGCGCACTATCCATTGCGCCACCGGGCCGGCCCCTAGTTGAGACTCTTTCTAAGTCAGTATTCGGTGTTTTCCTTTTCAGATGAATTTAGATTTTCTTTCCAGAGCTTGTTTGCTAAGTTGTTATGCTTTATCATCTCATCTGAATTATGCAATGAAAACACTTCAAAAACTAGAAGTGCAACGTGAATGTTAACAATAATCCAAAGTCTTTTTTCTTTGGCTCTCATTCAGGCTGTTTTAATTCAGGTGCTTTGTGACACCTTAAGTTATCAGTAGGGATTGTAGACTGTCTTGACCAATTCGGAGTATGAGAGGAAACTTACACCCCAAGATTCTAAGTCTCGGAATCTAAACTGACAACCCAAAGGTATGTGTCAGGTACCCGCCTAGTGATAGGATGCTTTGTGGGGCCATGACGATTGCTAGGAAGCACTTCAGGAAGGGCTTTCTGGCCTGCGGAGGATTTCTGTACAGGAGTCACGCAGGCATCTGAATGGGGGCATCTTGCAGTGGCGTTCTTCCAGTGATAACTGAGTCCTTTGATACTGCTGCCTCCACCTGGCCTTCCCCTTCTTGCAGCTGGACATTAGAATGAAGCTGCCTTTGGCCCCCACACCTTCCTCGCAGATGGCACTGCCCCTCCTCCTGGGCAGTGATGGGATGGGATGAGGACGCCTCCAAGGGCTTTGCTTTCTTAGACAGGAGAGTGTCACCTTCCTTCCCTCTGCAGGTGTGGACAATGAGGATGATCACGGCCGTGGAGATCTGGGGCGCCTCAAGAAACAGAAGGATCACCACAACCCTCATCTAATCCTCATGATGATTCCCCCGCACCGGCTTGATAACCCAGGCCAGGGGGTGCAGAGAAAGAAGCGGGCCCTGGATACCAATTACTGCTTCCGGTGAGCCTGGGCCCACATGGGAACCAAGCCCTGCTGTGTGCCTACTGAGGGTTAGGCCCCAGACCTAAGCCTCCCTCAACTGAGGGTCCCTGGTACTATTCAGAAACATCTCCAGGAAAGAAGATTGAAAATCTCTTACAAATCTCTTCCTGTTTTTCTGCAGCCCAACTCTGTAAGTTCTTAGATGAAGTGAAGAAAACTCTATGAGAATAGTGTTGCTAGAATCATTTGGATTAGAGATACTTGCCTTAAGCCTCTCCATGGTTTTCATGTTTTAAGTACTCGTAGGGTGTGTTTGGGATGGTGGTGGAGATTAATGTAGGAATTTCCATTAAAGAAGTGCTCCCTATGAAGTGTTCAAGGGTGCTACTGGAGGGGGAATATAGGGTTGTCTCTATTCGCAGAGGAAATCTGAGCTAGAGAAAGTAATAAACTAATTCAGAAATTGGGTAGCCTCTATACAGGATAGAAAAGACGTAGCTTCTTCCCTTATTTAGGAGCAGTTTAACCACTCATTCATAAGGGAGGGGATGATAAAGCAGGCATACCAATTACAGACAGTCCCCAACTTATGATGGTTCCATTTAGGATTTTTCAACTTTACAATGGTGTGAGAGCAATGTGCATTCTGTACTTCGAGTACCCATACCACCATTCTGTTTTTCACTTTCAGTACAGTATTCAATAAACTACATGAGATATTCAACACTTTATTATAAAATAGGCTCTGTGTTAGATGCTTTTGCCCAATTATAGGCCAGTGTAAGTGTTCTGAGCATGTTTAATGTAGGCTGGGCTAAGCTATGATGTTCTGTAGGTTAGGTATATTAAATGCATTTTAGACTTAGGATATTTTCAACTTACGATGGGTTTACTGGGACGTAACCCCATTGTAAGTCAAGGAGCATCTGTACTAAAAGGTAAATGATCACATCCATGATAGAGTCTGAAGGGTAAAGTGCTTTAACAATTATGAGCAAGGAGTTCATTCATGGACACAGGAAAGACCTCAGAAGGGTGTGGAATTTGAGCAGAGTCTTCGAGGACGAGTGAGGTTTAGGTATATAGGGATCCGGGAGGAGAAACACTTCAGGTAAAGGAAGGAGCATGAGCAGGTTGGTTTGGCTGGAGGGGATGCCTGAACGGAGCTGGGTGAATGAACTGAGAAATCTTTCAATCTGGAAACCATGTCTATGAGGAACAACTGAATAAACTAGGGAGGATGAGCGTGGGGAACAGAAGGTATAGGAGAGGCATGCAGTTGCTGCCAACTGTCTGGAGGCTGCCACGTAGATTTCTTCTATGTGTCTCTTTATCAGTTAGGAATGGATGCTCTTGGCTACAAGCAACAATGACTTTCCCCATGGGATTTCTTGTTCACAAGAGGTCTGTAGCAGCAGGCTCAGGGTTGGTCTGGCTGCTTAATTATGCCACTGACGACATAGGCTTTCTGTCCAGTTTTCTATGTTTAGTATGTTTGCTTTACATTCTCTTGCTTATGATCACAAGTGATTGCTAGAGCTCCAGGCAGCTTGTCCATATTTAAGACAAGAAGAAGGGGGGAAGGGGAAGAGCCAGCAGCTTCCCTTTTCCATTTGTTACTCTTATAAATAATCAAACATCTTTGCCAGAACTTGCCCTCAAAGCCTGCATACTTCTTATTTCTAATTAGTCACTACTGGGTCACAGAACCACCCCTTCCTGCAAGGGAGGCCAGGAAAACAAATATCTGGTGTTCCAGACTCTGTAATGGGAGGTGCAAGGGAGAAGGGGATTGGGAATGGTTATTGAATAGAAAACCAGCAGTGTCTGCCATGGCTTACCCTGGGACCCACAAGAAGCCAGATTTTGGTAATAGCTGCTGTTAGAAGTAGCAAGTTCTATGTCTCAGCAGATACTGAAGCAGAGGCTAGATGCTCACTTGGCAGGGAGTGTTGCCAAATGGATTTCTGCAGACAGCAGAATTGAAGGGCCTGATAATCACATTTGGGTGATCTGGGAATCATGGTTCTAATAGAAGGATATGCTTTGTTTTGGTTAAATGGTGTCTAGATTTAGTCTGAGCAGGAATCTGCTATATTATTTGAGTACAAGCTGCATAAACTTGGAGTTTCTCTCTGGTTGGGTGCATGTTAGGAAGGTAACAACAAAGACACCCCCAGCAAAGCTGAGTTGACTAATAACATTTAGTGCTTGGTTTTATGTGGAGCACTTCATGTCTGTTTTGATTTGTGATGTAAAGGGGGGAGCAGGGCCACCTTTGCCTCTTTACTCTTCGTCATGCAGCATTTCTATCTACCTATTATATCCTTTAGATCCTGGTCTTCAACACAGGAAAATGCCTTTCTGGTTTCTTCAGCTCTATGCCCTTGAACCTGGGATTCCATTGATTCGATCCACCTCCTGCGATGGCATGGAAGGACTCCAAGGGAAAATTTAAGGGCATGTGTGAACTTTCTTTTATTGGTGATTTGATTTTCTATAAATGTTTTTTGTTGTAGCAACTTGGAGGAGAACTGCTGTGTGCGCCCCCTCTACATTGACTTCCGACAGGATCTGGGCTGGAAGTGGGTTCATGAACCCAAGGGCTACTATGCCAACTTCTGCTCAGGCCCTTGCCCATACCTCCGCAGTGCAGACACAACCCACAGCACGGTATGGAGCAGGGCTCATGCCACCTGGTGCACTGGGGCTAAGCCAACCGGGCCGCTTGTTATAATGAATGAATGAAGGATTGAGTGTTGAATGAGTGAGTGATGATCTCGGATGAATAAAATCCTTCTAATAAAGGTTCTGACCCTGGTCCCCTGGTCCAACTCAGTCACATTCTGCCCTTTAAAATTCCTTTCATAGTTTCAACAAGATTTCTTATTTGCTTTGCCTAAAACTTTTGTACCATAGAAATTGAGTAGCTGTCACATGCTGCCCTATATGTGAGAGATGTGTGCACATGGTTAGCAAGGAATGTTGGGGTCGAAAGGCTTCTACCATTAGTTGAGGAACTCTGATAATTTCAGCCTCTTGAATGTAGAAAGGTTATTCTGAAACGCAATGTAAAGAATACAGAAGCAGCTAAAATGAGACACTAGGAAGAGAGAGAGAGGAGTCCACAACCTCTGAAACTAGCTTGTCTTTCCCTCAAGAGGAATCAAAATTAGAGCAGTAGTTTGCAAAACGTGTTTCCTTATAGCTCATTATTACTGCCTCCAGTCTGGGGCCCTACACTTTGGCACTTACTAAAGGCCCAAGGCAATGTTGTGAGAACATTTTTCACCGAAGTGATCAGTTACTAGCCAGGAAGACCCATACAGGAGTGTTTTCTTAAGAGCAAAGAGAATTTCATTATCAATTTAAAGTCCCCCAATAATTGTTATATGCTTAAACTGATAACCCTCAAACAAGTGCACATGTTCTCCATTCTGCCATTGTGGGTGAATGACAGCTAGTTACTCACCCAAACTATGTCCCAGCAATTCCTCTTCAATAGCATCAATGGTCATTCGACCACTTGCTTGGTCTCTGGAGCAAGAATTTGTAGAACTTGTAGAGCTCCTGGGCTCCAGGCCTTCTGACCTCTAAATGATGTGTCTCTCCCCAGGTGCTGGGACTGTACAACACCCTGAATCCTGAAGCATCTGCCTCACCTTGCTGTGTGCCCCAGGACTTGGAACCCCTGACCATCTTGTACTATGTCGGGAGGACCCCCAAGGTGGAACAGCTCTCCAACATGGTGGTGAAGTCTTGTAAGTGTAGCTGAGACCCTGCCTGCGACACACAGAGAGAAGAGAGAACTGCCACTGCCTGACTGCCCACCCCTTGGGGAAACACAAAAGCAACAGACCTCACCTAGAGGCCTGAAGCCCACAACCTTTGGCTCCAGGCAATGGCTGAGATGGAGGTTTCCTTTTGGAACATTTCTCTTTCTTGCTGGCTCTGAGAATCACTGTGGTAAAGAAAGTGTGGGTTTGGTTAGGGGAAGGCCGAAATCTTCAGAAGACACAGATTTTCTGTGATGTAGACAGAGGTGGTGGGGATAGAGGAAGAGGGAAGGCAAGTCGATATGGCATGTGGCCATGGGATTTGGGCTACTGTAGGGAGGAGGAAGGGCAGAGAATGGCCGGGTCAGGGCCAGCCTGGAAGACACTTTGGATTTGAGGTCAGATTTGCTCATTTCTGTTTCACATGTGCTCTAGGGAATCTGGATTACTTTACACAAGGCAAGCATTTTTATTCAGACAGGTTTCCAAGACAAAGTCCCAGAATTGTATCTGTACTACTTGGGATTAAGGACAAATCTGTTATTTTTCCAATCAGCACCATGGGTCGTTACAGGGAGAAAATCCAGATAATGTACTTCCCAGGCCATCATCTATATTGGACCCTATGGATATGCTGAACTTAGAAGCTAGAGTGGAAATTAACCCTTTCCTTTCTGCCCTCTGCGTCCCTCCTCTCGCCTTCTTCCTTGGTCATATTTCCCCTTGGACATTTGGCTAGATACTTTCCAGGTCAGGGTGCACATATCTGGATTTTGGGTCCATGCAGCCTTGGGGCATTATGAGTTTTTCCCCCTTCCCTCCCAAGACCCTGTGTTCATTTGGTGTTCCTGGAAGCAGGTGCTACAACATGTGAGGCATTCGGGGAAGCTGCACATGTGCCACACAGTGACTTGGCCCCAGACGCATAGACTGAGGTATAAAGACAAATACAAATATTACTCTCAAAATCTTTGTATAAATAAATATTTTTGGGGAATCTTGGATGATTTCATCTTCTGGAAGATTGTTTCTAGAACAGTAAAAGCCTTATTCTAAGGTGTATGTCTGACTCGATGAATATCCTTAATTACCCTTTTTCTTAATTGCATGTCTGCATATACTAATCAAAGGTAACTGGAATCTAGGGCAGAAAATCTCTCGAACATCAAATACATTGTTTAGCCTGCTATACCTGCTATACCCTTCACAGTGGGCCCACTGCGCTGCCTTCAGCCATGTGAGAAGACTGCGCTATTGTTTGTGCTTCCTTCCTTCTTGCAGAGTTTATTATTCTCAGACACACAGAGGCAGTGGCTCAGATTTGAAGAAAGCATACGAATTTGACCTCCAGATAACTGTGGGCATAACCACTTGGTGTGAACCCCTGCATATGGAAATGTGGTTTGTACATTATAAATTACCAACATCTTCATTTTTGAAAATCTCATCTCATCCCCCATATCAGTTGAGAGTTGGAGAAACTGTGGTAAATGGCCTAAGAATATGAGGCTAATTCTGTTATCTGTTATCTGGTTTATTACCAAGAGAAGTCCAGTACCAGTAAGAATGACTTGAAAGCACTTGGGTACGTGAAGGGAGATATCGGGAGTCTGGTCTTAGCACCTGATCAGCACACGGTGAACGTAGTAAGAAACCAACTTGAGGATTTAATTTCTGATTGGTTACCTACAATAATTCCAAGCACTGTAGTTGGCCTAAAAGTACTTTTACTGGGTTCATACCCTTTTATCTCTTTTCACAAGACTCATACGTTGAGTGCCCCCCAAACTCCTTATTTTCCAATTCTACACATCAGCAGGGGACTATGCAGGAATCTAATTTGTCTCCGAACCAACTCACAACCAAGTGAGCAGACAGTTAAGGTGATCCTCAAACTACTATCCAGAAGTTTCAGGAACACCTGTAATACATTCTCTCTTCTCTCCTGCAACCAACAGACCTCATCCTTAGCAAGCAAAAAAAAAAAAAGCTTCAATGTGCCCAACCTTTGTTTTCATTAACTAAGAAGGCAATAAAGTCCCTTTTCTGCCTTTTTGGGTGTCATTTTTCTTTTGGGATTTCAATGCTTAATCTATAGGACATTGATGAAGAAACCCCCAACTCTGGATTCTCCCCCAATAACTCCCTAGGGCAGCTAAGTCAGTTCTTCAGTGGGCTCTGTGGGCTGGCTTTCAATCTTTTCTCCAGTAAAAGCCAGAGATAGGACCTGGGATAGGTGAGGAAGCAAGAGAGCACAGGGTCAAGTGGAGAGCAATTGGGGGCTGTGCCACATCATTTGGATGAACTGTTTGGGTAAGCAATGCGCAACTGTATACAGATTCACAGGCCCCTGGGGGACCACACTGTGGGCAAGCCGGCCTGCTGTGGGCTGATAAAGAAGACATTTGCACATGCCAGCTTCCCAGGTGTGGGAGCTGCCCTTGGGGAAAGGCTGGTTCCACGATCTGCTGAAACAAAATGTAAAATAAAACATCTCTTTATAGCTCACATTTCTAAAAGGAATCTTAAGAACTTGCCTAGCAATAAAAGTTGGTTCTATTTCTGTGTTGTTTGTGAATACTGACTGTTGGGAAATTAGTAAAAGGGAAAAAAGAATATAAAAATAGAATTACTTTATTAATCTCAGAACTGAGTAATTCCAAAGGGCACCTTCACCCTGGCTCATGTTGTTAGCAGCACACCCGGCTTGTCTCCACTCTCTAGGAAACTTGTGATATAAGCCCGCCTTCCCCCAAGACCCCTCAGAAAGGGAAGAACAACTTTGGTAGATAATGATGTTGGGATTTTAAGCCTGTACAAAGAAAGTAAAGCTTAATACCGCAATCTGGAAAAGAAGAGGAAGCAAAATGCAAATAGCCAAAGAGCCTCTTTTATATTATCTCTGTGCGGTAGCAGGAAAGGGACAGAGAAGACCTAAGCAGGTTGGGGTGGGGGAAAAGGGAAGGTAAAAGATACACGTGTGCTCTGAAAGGGTATATAATGCGTCAGTTGAATGTCCCCACTGCCAAGTTCTATTAGAACCTGGAGGAGCTATTTTCTTGTTGTCCCAGTACAAGTCTGGATTGGCTGATAGGTGACCATCTACTGCCACTTCTGCTTGGAGGCTTTGGGGACTCTGATGCAGCAAAAATATACTATGGACCCCTGCAGTGCTGGTGGATGCTTCACCCTCAGCCACACACCTGGGAGTAGTGGATAGGTTCTCCCTCCGTGTGTTTGTGATTCATCTTTTAGTGTGAGCAGGATCTGAAAAAGAGAAAGTCAACCACTAAGTGACTGAAATGAGAGCTTGGGGTTTTACTTATTCACATAATGTTTGGCTTATTTAACATCCCTGAAGAATAAAGAAATGGTGGCCCAAATAAATAAAGCTCACCTTGAAGTACAAAACTCTTCATTTTAACCACTTTTGTTGGAAACCTTTCAAAAACGCTCCCATTCTGCTGCTGTTTCTTTTCTGTGTAGTTCTCTTAGTCTCTTTTTTCTTTTTCTTGGATAAAGACATTTTATCCTTTTTGCTTCTCAAATGGAAGATGCTAAATATGTTCGTCTTTTCTAGAAACTCAGGGTTAGCATTATTAGCATTTTCGAACTGCATGGAAAAACTGTTCCACGTATGCTTTTGAGTTTTTCTAAATCTTCCCCCAATCTCAGGCTGTCACATAATACTTTGCCTTCTACCCCACCCCCACAAGACACATCTCTATACCCACCATCCAGTTTAAGAAAAGGAACTTAACATTACCCTGCGTCTGTTAGACCCTCCTAATTCTTTCCATTTTGCAGTATCCTGGATTGTGTTTCTCCTTCCCTTGTTTGCTTTTTAAAAACAGGTGTATTTACTACATATACTTATATCCCTAAATAATATATTGTTTAGTTTTACATGGTTTTGAATCTTATACTGCTCCTGTGGCTATCCCTTTTGATTTTTTTGTTTTTGTTTTGCAGCTGGCACAGGGATCTGAACCCTTGCTGTTGGTGCTACAAGGCAGTGCTCTAACCAACTGAGCCAATTGGCCAGCCAACTATTCTCATACATGATCTCAGTGCACAACTGAATGATTTCTTTGGGTATACACTTAGGAGGGAAATTGCTGTGTCATAAATACTTGCATTTTCAACTCTCTAAATAATGCCATCTTATTTTCCGAAGTGGTTGAACCAGTTCACCTCCCTCTGGCAGCAGATGAGCTTCCCCCTCCTCTCCATATCCTCTACATGCAGAGAACCAGTAGTACCCAAGCTTAACATTCCAGTGATTCAAGTGAGTATACAATGGTATTCCACTACAGTTTTAGCCTTTCCTTGATTAGGAATGAGGTTGAGTATTTTTTCAAGTATCTATTTTGTATGCACGTTTCTTCTTCTGTAAAATGCCTGGACTTGCCTTTTGCTTATTTTCCTATTGAGTTGTTCACTGATTTTTTAAAAAACAGATGTGGGAGTCCAGAAAGTGATAACCCAAAGTGAAGGCCTCAGAAGCAGCCTCAAAAGCAAAGTTTTCTTCTGACCTTCTCCTGCCCGCCTGTCTCTCAGCCTCATTTTCCCGAGGCAAGCCATAGAAACTAGAATCCCTCTTCCCCAGGGTGGGTCATAGATATACTAATCCTACCCCACTGCTTTTCTGTCTTGGAGCGGGCCATAAAGATATTCTCTGACCTACCTTGTCTGCTTGTAGGTCATAAGATCCAGATCCCAGAAAGAGTCCTGCCCCACACCCTGGAAGAATGAATGCTACACAGAGAGGCCAAGAAGAATCTGGACAGACAGGCCTTACTGGGTTTCCCCACTTAGTCTATTAGCATTAGAGCATACTTTTCTTGTCCAATCATATTTCTACATGGCTGTGCCTGCTTCACAGAATCTAAGCATAAATACAGACAATTTTCCCTGTATCTTTGGGTCTTTATTCTGGAGGCTCCTGTGTCACGTTAAACTATGACATAAAATTTGGTATGCCTTTTCTTCATATTAATCTGTGTTCATCCTGTGATTTTTCAGAGAGCCTTATGGGGGCTGAAGGGGATGTATTCCCTTGGCCCCTACACAGCTTTATTGAAATACAATTCACTGGGCCGGCCCGGTGGTGCACTCGGTAGAGTGCGGCGCTTGGGAGCGCGGCAGCGCTCCCGCCGAGGGTTCGGATCCCATATAGAGACCAGTCCGCTCACTGGTTGAGTGCGGTGCGGGCGCAACACCGAGGGTTGCGATCCCGTCCGTTGCCAGTCGCGGTACAGGCGCGACACTGAGGGTTGCGATCCCGTTACCGGTCACGAAAAAAGACAAAAAGGAAAAAAAAAAAGAAATACAATTCACATATCATACGATTCACTCATTTAATGTGTACAATTCAACAGCTTTTAGTATACTCAGAGTTGTGCACCCCTCACCACAATCAACTTTATAACATTTTCATTAACCCAAAAAGAAACCCCATACCTCTTAGCCATCACCCCCTACACCTCTTATGCCCCAGCCATAGGCAACCACTAAATCTACTTTATGTCTTTATAGATTTGCCTATTCTGGACATTTCATATAAGTGGAATCATACAACATGTGGTCCTTTGTGACTGGCTTCTTTCACTTAGCATAATGTTTTTAAGGGCCCATGCATCAGTCAAATGCATCAGTACTCCTTCTATGGCAGAATAATATTCCATTGTGTATATGTACCATATTTTATTTATCCATTCATCAGTTGATGATCACTTGGGTTGGTTCTACCTCTTAGCTATTATTAACAATGCTACTACAAACATTCATGTACAAGTTTTTGTTTGAACATGTGTGTTCATTTCTCTTGGGTATAGATCTAGGAGTGGAATTAATTAGCTGGGTCATATGGTAACTCTATGTTTAACTGTTAGAGGAACTGCCAAACTGTTTGCAAAAACAGTTGTACCATCTTACATCCAAACCAGCAGTCTATGAAGATTCCAATCTGTTCAGGTTCTTGTCAGCACTTGCTATTGTCTTTTTTCAATTATAACCATTCTGGTGGGTATGAAGTGGTATCCTGCTGGGTTTTGATTTGCATTTCCCCAGTGGCTAATGATGTTGATAATCTTTTCATATGTTTATTGGCATGGTATATCTTTTTTGGCAAAATGTCTGTTCAGATTCTTTCCCCATTTTAAAAATCAAGTTGTCCTTTTTCTATTATTGAATTGTAATAAGAGTTCTCTATACATTTTAGGTACAAGTTCCTTGTCACAAACATGATTTGTAAATATTTTCTCCCATTCTGTGGGTTGTTTCACTTCTTTGATAGTGTCCCTTGAAGCACAAAATTTTAAAATTTTGATGATGTCTAATTTATCTATCTTTTTCTTTTGTTGCTTATGCTTTTGATATATCTAAGAAACTGCCTATTAAAATTTAGAAGTTCTTTGCTTAATATCTGGATATGAATTTTTTGGCTCTATGTATTACAAACATCTTCACCTAGTTTGTGACTTGTCTCTTCACTCTTTATGGTATCTTTTTTTTTTTTAAAAAGAGATTGTTTTATTAATTTATAAGAAAAGTCCTACTCAGGATAAAAATACTTCATATTTAGATACACATTTAACAATTTAAAATCTTTCTTTTCAGAAAACAATTTTAAAAAATTGTTATGACTTCCAGAAAGTCCACAACGGTTGCCATAAAAATGGATATTTTTTTAAAAAAGCCACTTTTTAAAATAAAAATTTCAAACATACACAAAGAATAAAATAATATAATAGGGGCCGGCCCGGTGGCGCACTGGAGAGTGCGCCGCTTGTGAGCGCGGTGGCGCTCCCGCTGAGGGTTCGGATCCCATGTGGAGACCAGTTCCCGCTCACTGGCTGAGCGCGGTGCAGGCACAACACCTAGGGTTGTGATCCCGTTGCCGGTCCCCGGTATGGGCGCGACACCGAGGGTTGCGATCCCGTTACCGGTCAGTAAAAAAAGACAAAAAGGAAAAAAAATAATAATAATATAATACACTTTTCATGTACCCATCATCTAGCTTTGATAATTATCAA
>NW_007726401.1:502325-505383 GCF_000696425.1 Galeopterus variegatus | reverse complement strand
CCGCCGAGGGTTCGGATCCCACATACAGACCGGTTCCCGCTCACTGGCTGAGCGAGGTGCGGGCGCGACACCGAGGGTTGCGATCCCGTTGCTGGTCCCGGTCCGGTATCGGCGCGACACTGAGGGTTGCTATCCGTTGCTGGACACAAAAAAAGACAAAAAGGAAAAAAAATAATAATAATATAATACACTTTTCATGTACCCATCATCTAGCTTTGATAATTATCAACATTCTTCCATTTTTGTTTCATCTCTCTCTTCACATTTTCTTCCCTGAAGTACTTTCAACCCCATATATCACTTCATCCATAACTACTTCAGAATGTATCTCTAATGGATAAGAACTTAAGGGAAAAAAAAAATACCCAATATCTTTATGGTCTTAGAAGTCCTTAATTTTTTTTTTTTTTTTAAGATGACCGGTAAGGGGATCTTAACCCTTGACTTGGTGTTGTCAGCACCACCCTCATCCAATGAGCCAACCGGCCATCCCTATGTGGGATCTGAACCCACGGCCTTGGTGTTATCAGCACCACACTCTCCCTAGTGAGCCACAGGCCGGCCCAGAAGTCCTTAATTTTTTTTTTTTTCCTTTTTGTCTTTTTTCGTGACTGGTAACGGGATCGCAACCCTCAGTGTCGCGCCTGTACCGCGACCGGCAACGGGATCGCAACCCTCTGTGTCGTGCCCGCACCGCGCTCAACCAGTGAGCGGACCGGTCTCTATATGGGATCCGAACCCTCGGCGGGAGCGCCGCCGCACTCCCAAGCGCTGCACTCTACCGAGTGTGCCACCGGGCTGGCCCAGAAGTCCTTAATTTTAACAAAGTCAAATTTATCAATTTTTTTAAAATTTATTTTTTAAAGTGACTTATAAAATTATATGTATTTATCATGTACAACAGGATGTTTTAAAGTATATACATATTGTGGAATGGTTAAATCTGGCCAACTAACAAATGCATTACCTCATATAGTTATTTCTGTGGTGAGAACATTTAACATCCACTCTTTTAGTGTTTTTCAAGAATACATCGTCATTACAGTCACCATGCTGTACAGTAGATCTCTCGAACTTACTCCTCCTTTCTAACTATAATTATGCACCTTTTGACCAACATTTCCCCAACCCCAGACTCTGGCAACCACCATTCTATCTACTTCTACAAGATCAACTTTTTCAGATCCCACATATGAGTGAGATTACATGGTGTTTGCTTTCAAAGCTTCCCAATAAAAAGTATAATGTTTACTGAGGATACTGAATTTCATCAAATGCTCACTCTGCATCCATTGAGTGGAGCACCCAAAAAGTGGAGCACTTTTTCCCCTTTAATCTGTTACTGCAGTAAATTACCTTAGTCAATTTTTTAATATTAAATAATCATTGAATCTCTGGAATAAACCTAACCTGGTCATGATGTAGTTTTTAAAAACATTGCAGTATTCAATTTGCTGAGGTTTTAATTTTTTGCATTTATATCCATGATTAAGAATGTCTTGTAATTTTAGAAAATTTTTTTGAACTGTCCTTGACAGGTTTTGATATTAAGTTAATGAGAGAGTTGAAAAGTGTTCCCTCTTTTTCTATACTCTGGAATAGTTGGTAGATTGGAATATTTGTTCCTTGGATGTTTGGTAGGACTCACCAGTAAAACTATAATAGCCTGGTGTTGTATTTATGGGATGATTTTTTTTTGTTCTTGACTCAATTTCCTTAATAATTTAAGGAATATTTAGATTTTATATTTCTTCTTGAGTAAATTTTTATAAATTAAATACTACAACTGTATCTCACCAAAGTTTTAAAAATTTATCAGCATAAAGTTATTCATAATCTCTTCCTACTATCTCTTTAATCTTCAAGGCATGTATAGTAATGTCTCTATTCCTCTCAACTATATGTTTATTTTCTATTTTATTAATTTTATCTCTTATCTTTATTATTATTTATTATTCTTTACTTTTTTACTTTCTTTGGACTTATTTATTTTTAACTTAAGCCAGACACTTGGCACATTAACTTTCAGCCTCTCCCCTTCCTTCACTATAAACATAAGTTTTCCTTTAAGTATTACTTTAGCTATATTACTCAGGTCTTTTTTTTTTTTTTTTTTTAAAGATGACCGGTAAGGGGATCTCAACCCTTGGCTTGGTGTTGTCAGCACCACGCTCAGCTAGTGAGCAAACCGGCCATCCCTATATAGAATCCGAACCCGTGGCCTTGGTGTTATGAGCACCGCACTCTACCGAGTGAGCCACGGGCCAGCCTATTACTCAGGTCTTTTGTTTTGTTGTTTTAAAAAGACGACTGGTAAGGGGATCTTAACCCTTGACTTGGTTCTGTCAGCACCACTCTCTCCCAAGTGAGCCACGGGCCGGCCCTTATTACTCAGGTTTTTAATATTAGGCAACACTTTCTAACATATTATGATTTTTTTTGATGAGCTAACTCTTTCTTAATTTCAAAACATATGAGGATTTTCCAGTTATCTTTTTGTTTTTGCATGTAGTCAGGGAACATGGATGGTCTTTGAAATGTGATTTAAGACCTAGTACATATTTTCTGCAAATACTCCATTGATGGAGTTTGGATGTTTTGTCCCCTCCAAAACTCATGTGGAAATTTGATCTCCAATGTGGCATTGTTGGAAACTGATTGAGTCATGGGGGTGGATCCCTCATGAATGGATTAATGCTCTCCCTGGGGGAGGGAGGATTTTTTTTTTTTTTTTTAAAGATGACCGGTAAGGGGATCTTAACCCATGACTTGGTGTTGTCAGCACCATGCTCACCCATTGAGCTAACTGGCCATCCCTATATGGGATCTGAACCCGGGGCCTTGGTGTTATCAGCACCACACTCTCCCGAGTGAGCCACAGGCCAGCCTGGGAGGGAGGATTAATGAGTGAGGTCTCGCTCTATTAGTTCCTGTGAGAGCTTGTTTATAGGACCCTTGCACCTCCTCTCTGTCTCTCTTGCTTCCTCTTGCCATGTGATCTGCTTCTGCCTGCCACTTTCCACCATGAGTAGAAGCAGTCTGAGGCCCATGCCAGATG
>NW_007726401.1:481590-502108 GCF_000696425.1 Galeopterus variegatus | reverse complement strand
CAGCACCATGCTCACCCATTGAGCTAACTGGCCATCCCTATATGGGATCTGAACCCGGGGCCTTGGTGTTATCAGCACCACACTCTCCCGAGTGAGCCACAGGCCAGCCTGGGAGGGAGGATTAATGAGTGAGGTCTCGCTCTATTAGTTCCTGTGAGAGCTTGTTTATAGGACCCTTGCACCTCCTCTCTGTCTCTCTTGCTTCCTCTTGCCATGTGATCTGCTTCTGCCTGCCACTTTCCACCATGAGTAGAAGCAGTCTGAGGCCCATGCCAGATGCAGCTCTCCCAGAATCGTAAGCCAAATAAACCTCTTTCCTTTATAAATTACCCTGTCTCAGGTAATTCTGTTATAGCAACACAAAATGGACTAAAACAGAAAATTGGTACCAGGAGTGGGGTGTTGCTAAAAGAAACCTGAAAATATGGATGCAGCTTTGGAACTGGGTAATGGGCAATGGTTGGAGGAGTTTGGAGGACTTAGAAGAAGAGAAAAAGATGGGGGAAAGTTTGGAATGCCTTAGAGACTTATGTAGTGGTGAGCAGAATGCTGATAGAAATATGGACAGTAAAGGCCATGTGGATGATGAGGTCTCAGATAGAAATGAGGAACTTATTTTGTGAACTGGACAAAAGATAACCTTGCTACACCATAGCAAGGAACCTGGCTGCATTGTGTCCATGCCCTTGGACTTTGTGGAAGCTGGAACTTAAGAGTTGCAAACCAGAGCATATGGCCAAAGAAATTTCTAAGCAGCAAAGCATTAAGGATGCTGCATGGCTACTTCTAACAGCCTACTCTGAGTTATGGCGGCAAAGGCATGATGTAAAGCCAGAATTTAAAATGGAAGCAGAGCGTAAAGATTTGGAGCCTTTGCAGCCTGGCCATGCGGTAAAGAAGCAGAGAGCTGGAGAACAATGCAAGGGTGAAGCAGATAAACTGGTTGCTAAAGACATTATCTTGGCTGTGAGGCAGCCAGATGCTAATAACCAAGACAATGGCCCTAAAGGCATTTGAGAAGTCTGGAAGGGTGCCTCACCCATCACAGACCCTGAGGCCTAGCAGGACTGAGTTATCCTGGAGGAAAGACCTGGGGTGCAGCTGCCCTCAGGATCCTGCTCCCTGCATTCCAGCTGCTCTGGCTGGAGTGGCCCCAAGTGTGGTTCGTGCAGCAGCCCTGGAGCCTGATGTGTGTGATAGATTCTGACCAACGAACATGCCCCAGGAAGAGGCCAACTGACCATGTGTGTCCCAGAGGACAGACCTGGGGCACAGCTGCCCTCAGGAACCTGCTTCCTTCACTCCAGCTGCTCCGACTAGAGAGGCCCCAAGTGTGGTTCATGCAGCAGCCCTGCAGAGTAGAAGCCCCAAACCTCAGTGGCATCCACATTGTGTTAAGTTTGTAGGACGGCAGGGCATGGGAGCAGTGGAGTAATGGTAGCCTCCACCCAGATTCCAGAGGATGTATGGGAAAGCCTGGAAGCCCAGGCAGAGACCTGCGGCAGGGGCAGAGCCACCACAGAGGCCATCTACCAGAGCAATGCTGAGCAGAAAAGTGGGGTTGGAGCCTGCACAGAGAGCTCCCACCAGGGAAATGTCTAGTAGAGCCAATGCAGCAGGGCTGTCACCAGGACCCCAGAACTGCAGGGCCACTGGTAACGTTCACTGTAGGCCTGGAAAGCCACAGGCACCAGTGTGGCCCACTGGGCTGTGCCTGGCAGAGCTGTGAGAATAAGGCTGCTTGATGCTTTGGGGGCCCAGATACCCAATTGTGCCCAGGATGCAGGACTTGGAGTCAAAGAACATTATTTTGGAGCTGTAAGACATAATGTCTGCCCTGCTGGGATTTAGACTTGCTTGGGGCCTGTTTTTCCTTTCTTCTGGCCTATTCCTCCCTTTTGGAATGGGAATGTGTACCCAATGTCTGTTCCACCATTGTATCTTGGCAGTAGATAAATTTGGTTTTCACTTTTACGGGTTCACAGTTGGAAGGACTTTTGCTTGTGGTCTTAGAGGAGACTTTGGACTTTGGACTTTTAAGTTGGCACTGGAGCAAGCTAAGACTTTTGGGACTGCTGGGATAGAATGATTGTATTTTGTATGTGAGATGATATGAGTTTTGGGGGGCCAGGGGCAGAATGATGGAGTTTGGATGTTTTGTCCCCTCCAAAACTCATGTGGAAATTTGATCTCCAATGTGGCATTGTTGGAAACTGATTGAGTCATGGGGGTGGATCATTCATGAATGGATTAATGCTCTCCCTGGGGGAGGGAGGATTAATGAGTGAGTTCTCGCTCTATTAGTTCCTGTGAGAGCTTGTTTATAGGACACTGGCACCTCCTCTCTGTCTCTCTTGCTTCCTCTCGCCATGTGATCTGCTTGTACCTGCCGGCTGCCTGCCACTTTCTGCCATGAGTAGAAGCAGTCTGAGGCCCATGCCAGATGTCCCAGAATTGTAAGCGGAATAAACCTCTTTCCTTTATAAATTACCCTGTCTCAGGTAATTCTGTTATAGCAACACAAAACGGACTAAAACACCCATAGATGCATACGAAGAATGTTCATTATGCAGTTTATTTAGTGTGATGTTCTATACATGTCTACTAGATCAAGCCTGTTAATTGTGTGGTTCAAATATTCTAAAACATTACTGGTTTTCAGACGACTTGATCTATCAGTTACTGAGCTACATTAAAACATTCCAATACAAAAGTGGATTTATCTATTTCTCTTTGTGGTTTTGTTAATTTTTGCCTAATATATTTTTCATAAATATGCATCTTGGTTATTAAATTTAAAAAATCATAAAATGTACTAGTTAAACTCAGACAAGAAAAGGTTAAATATTTTCCTGGTGAAACTTTGACCATAATGTAGTGACCCTCTTTGTGTCCTGATATGCTTTTTGTCTGAAAATCTATTTCATCTAATGAACAGAGCTACATCGGCTTTCTTTTGGTTGATATTTCCCTGGTATATCTTTTTCCAACCTTTTTCTTTCATCCTTTCTCTGTGCTTATGATATGTCTCTTTTAATAGCCTAAAAGTGGATTTTTAAAAGCCCAGACTGACTATCTATTTCTGGTTGGCCACTTCCTCTTATGTGTACTGCTCCTTCCTTACCCCTGCCTGATGTAGCATCCACAGCGATCCTATGAAATCCTCTGCTCAGAACCCTTTGATGGCTCCCACTACACTAAAAAAAAAAAAGTGCAAGTCCTTTCCTTGGCCCACTGGGTCCTGTGTGACCTGGCCCCTCATGATCTCTCAGCCTCGTCTGTTCTCACTGTCCTCCTTGCTCCCAGGTAGCACTGCAGCCCCACTGGCCTGCTTCTATTTCAGGAACACAGCAGCCATCTCCTCAAGGCAAGCACTTACACTGTTCTCCCTGCCTGGAACTCCCTTCCCTACATATCCACTGGCTCAATCCCTCACTTCCTTCAGGTCTTTACTGAAAAGCCACTTTCCCCCTAACTACTCTATGTAGAATTCTCTATCTTATTTCACTGCTTTTTCTTTAGAACACATACCACTCTTGAATGTACTATTTATGTTACTTATCTGGTTTACTGTCTGTCTCTTCTACTAGGGATTTTTGGCTGTTTTGTTCACTGCTCCATGCCTTGTACTTAATGCCTAAAATAGTGTAGAGCACATAGCTGATTCTTAGTAAACATTTGTTGAATGAATCAATCAATCAGTCTTGACTTTAACTGGAATATTTAGACCACTCGCATTTTCAAAATTACTAACGTTTTTATTTATTTCTACTGTCTTAAGTTTTGCTTTCTATTTGTTCTACCTTTTCTATGTTTTCTTTTCCTCCTTATGGATTTATTTTTTTCTCCTTCCATTTTCTCTCTACTAGTTGGAAGTTTCATATTTCTATTCTTTTAGTAGCTACCCTATCCATTTTAACATTTGTATATAACAACTATGTAAAGTTGAAATTGATCAGTATCTTTACCTATTCACTGTACAATATCTAGTTAGACTACTTTAATTCTGACCATCCCCTACTCTCGATTTACATGATATTGTTGTTTGCATATTTTCATTCTCCCATTTTTTTTTTTCCTTTTTGTCATTTTTCGTGACCGGTAACGGGATTGCAACCCTCAGTGTTGCGCCCGCACTGCGACCGGCAACGGGATCGCAACCCTTGGTGTCGCGCCCGCACCGTGCTCAACCAGTGAGTGGACCGGTCTCTATATGGGATCCGAACCTCAGGGGGGGGGGCCGCCACACCCCCAAGCGCCGCACTCTACCAAGTGTGCCACCGGGCCGGCCCTCATTCTCCCATTTTTTAACTTCACAAGAATACTATCATCATTTTATTGATCATTATATTTATATTTGCTCATATTTTTATGCATTCTTTGCTCATAATTCCTCCTGCATCTCAGACCTTTCATCTGGTAGTACCTTCCTCTGACTGAAATACATTTTTTAGACTCTTTCCTTTGGTGAAGTTCTATTCCTGACAAACTCTTAGAAAATGTATTTCATCCTTACTCTTGAAAGATATTTTTGTGTAAAATACATTTCTGGTTTGGTAATTTTCTTTCAACATTACACTGTATTTTGGTTTCCACTATTGCTCTTGAGAAGTTAGCTGTCAAGTTGGTATTCCTTCGGTAATCCTGTTCTCTAGCTGCTTTAACATCTTTTCTTTGTCTTTAGTGTATTTTTTTTTTTAAAGATGACTGGTAAGGGGATCTTAACCCTTGACTTGGTGTTGTCAGCACCACGCTCAGCCAGTGAGCCATGGGCCAGCCCTTGAACTCATTTTTAGACTTTAGTGGCCTTGGTGTTATCAGAACCACACTCTCCCAAGTGAGCCATGGGCCGGCCCTTGAACTCATTTTTAAACTTATTATTATTTTTTTAATTCTAAAAGACTACCCAGTCCTTTTTCAAATCTGTTTGGTTATCATTTTAATCTCCTGGTTTTACTCATATTTTTGCTCCCTCTTTTAATTTCTCTAAACATATGAGAAAATCTATTTTGCATTATTTGGTAATTTCAATATCTTGGTCTTTGCAGGTCTAATATCGTTATCTGGTGTTTTTGCTGGTTCTTGCTCATGGTGCCATGTTCCCTTATTTGTTCTGTAATTTTAAACTGTGATTTCACATTTCTTAGAAGTTTACCTACAGGAATTATTTGAGGTTTGGGTTGTAGGAGTCTTCCTCCAGATAGAATATGCATTAGCTTCTGTTAGTGGTGGGGCCACTACTAGCTTAGGACCACCTTAAAGTAAACTCTCAGTCTGAAGTTTTTCAGTCCACGTAGGGAATGTGCATTCATGCCTAAATTTACATGAGTGTGGTTACAAATTATCAGGGGAAATTCCCTTGCTGCACTCCATTCAACACCAGGGTTCAAGATAGGGAATTTTCTTTCAGTGCCTGAGGGTGTGAAGCTAGGGTGAGAGGGAGGGTTTATTTCCAGTTGATCTTTATATGGAGAATACAGTCCACCCTCTAGAGTCCCATTTTTATGTGAAGGATCTCCTACTAGATTCCTTACCGGGAGATTTGCCTGTGGTTTCTTCCACCCTGCCATAATTCTGGTTCAGAGCCACTTTGATCCCCATTTCTGCCTGGTAATCCAGTGATGGGGTCATAAAAGCAGGGAAGTTTACAGAAGAACAATGTTACTGCATTTTCCCCTCATTGCCTCTGTGGCCATGGTCATAGCCCAACTCTTTTTGTAGGACTTTGAAATACCAGCCACTGAGGTTAACCAACCTTCTTCATTTTGGCCTTGATGTCCTAGCCTGGGAATTCTTTTTTGGGTCAAATGTCTATGGAAAATACTGTATATTTATACACTCACTTGTTATTTATCAAATAAATTAAGTTATATCTTGTTGTGTTAGTTCTAAAGTCAACAAGCAACACAACATAAAATATATTCATAATTACCCTTAAAAATCTTAAATTACCTTTAAAATGCATCATACTAGTTTGGCAACTATCAGAGACTCCAATAAACCCAGTTTTTTTCTGTTAGCACCTGATTAAAGAAACTCGCTTGTGTTTAGGTCCACAGAGAATGAAAATGTTTTTAGACACTGTGATCAGTATTTGCCAGGGTGAACTACACCATGAGAACAACCTAGGTATGGGGAACTTCTGAGGGAAGAGCAGATTCACATGTCATGCTTACTTGGAGGCCTACGTTCCCTGAGAGGAAAGGTGCATAGACTCTCCTAAACGGTCTAAATCATTGTTTCTTTCACTTTTCTGGACATGAGGAGGGACTTTGTCTCACATATATCACTTGTTTCCTTTGCTACACTCTTTAAGGGCAAGGACGGCATCTTTCAAATTTTCACATGACCCAGAGTACCCAGCCTTTTGTCATGCAAATATTTACATGAGAGCTGCTTGGTAAATAGCTGACTGATGTGAGAAATGATCAATAGTAGTGTTACTCTACGGGTAGCAAAAAGCTTCCAACTAACAACATAACCTATGTTTGTCAAACACAAAAGTCCTGGTGTGATAAGTGGCAATACACCCTTCCAGCCTGGTGCTCTTACCACCATCAGCTATCTGAGGGTAAGAGATGTGGGTTTTCAGGGAGATCGTCTGACTCACAGCTTTCCCTTTCAGAAGAGATAGATAATTTATCATGACTTCCCTGCCAGTAAAGAAGGCCCAAACCTCAAACAATATGAACATATAAGTGAAGTCACTTTTCTCCCTTCAAGGTCTGAAGTGAATGAGAGAAATAAAATTTTAAAACTTGATTTTTAAAATTACCTAAATGCTGGGCCGGCCCGGTGGCGCACTGTGCTAGTGCGCCGCTTGGGAAGTGCGGTTGCGCTCCCGCCGAGGGTTCGGATCCCACATACAGACCGGTTCCCGCTCACTGGCTGAGCGAGGCGCGGGGGCAACACCGAGGGTTGCGATCCCGTTGCCGGTCCCGGTCCGGTACGGGGGCGACACTGAGGGTTGCGATCCGTTGCCGGACACAGAAAAAAGACACACACACAAAAAAAAAATTACCTAAATGCAAAGACTTCTGCCTCTTAGATTTGTCCCTAAGGCCCTTCCAACTGATCAGGGTGGCCCTGGTAGTATCTTCTGGCAAGGTTCTGGTTGATAAGAAAGCAAGTGAATGAATCAATTTATTTATATCCTGAGTGACATTAGTAGAAAGGGACAGCTGGGGAGAGAGGGCCAACCTGCTGCCCCTCTCACCTTCCTGGGCATAGCTCCAGTACGTAGGAATGAACACAGGCATAAGAGCATCAGATCCATTTCATGAAACCCTGCCTGGATGACACAAGGGCGCCAGGCACAGCTGCAAGGGGTTTGTTCACAGCAAAAGCAGCTCCTGAGTAACTCTGAAATGTGGCCACATGGGACAAGAGAGCTGCTGACCAAAACACCACCACCAAACTCCCAGGCCCTCCCAGAAGTCCTTTTTAATTTCTAATGAACAATGTAGGCACCTGGTTTGATTCAGATGTTAAAACCAACATGAGCTCAAGTGTCTATGGGGGAAGATTTACTTTCTATTTGCAAATAAGTGTTGAATAATTTTAATAAAGTACTATTTTAAGGAATTCTAATATAAGTAACTAAAGTCATTTATACAATAATCCTAATTCTTCTAAGAAAATGCACATAACTCATTGCTGAAAATATATTTAAACCCTACAAACCTGTAAAAAACTATGTTCCTCTTACTCTGGTTCATTTTCTTATTACAACAAACCAGTAAGATGGTCATGATAAAACTACATCATGGAACAGGGAGATATAAGTCTTTGAATGACTTTCAAATGTTGCTCTGTGGAAAGTATTTCTTTTTGTAACTACATTTGGATAGTGAATATACTAAGGGGAGAACATTTAACATGTTTGACAGAAAGTTTTTTGCAAAGGATACTTAATAACTATCTTTTTATTAAAACTTAAAAATTACGCGGTACGGCCGTTCACAAAAAAAAAATATTTAAAAAAAAGAAATAAATAAAAGTTGCAAGGCTGATCAAAATCAAAGTTCTTGGAAATCTAGTTCTATGATCTATCTACCATGCTAGTTTTGAAGCATAATCCATTTAAGTATATCTGATATATAGTTACAGATATAGAGATATACAAGGAAATCAACCTATTTATTTATACAATAAGCAACATTTTATGAAAAGCTTCTTTACTTTCTTAAAAAGATTTAATTTCTTTACAGAGAGCTCTGTTAATGAAGAGTGGTAGAATAAAACAATGCTATAGGTTTTATTCTGTTTCTAATATTCCCTAGTCTCCTAGCCTTTGGGACTTAATAACAACGATTACTGTTTTCTGCTTACTGTAAAAAACCTCTGGTGGGGTTTAAGAATGGATTTTTATACAGCACTGAATTCAAAAGAACAGACTCTGATGTAGGGAGGGATTTCATCTGATAAAAATTCAGTCGCATTCCTCCTGAAGTAGAGGCAGTATGAATGAGTCAAAGAGGGTGCTGGATTTCAGTTCTTTGCCTGAAGATCAGCAGACTTTCAATTACCTGTGGAAGGTAAGAAGTAAACAAAGGGATTCTAGACCAGTGATTTTCAAACTTTTTTTTGACTGCAACACATAGTAAAAAATATATCTTACACGGTTATTTTTGACTTAAATAAAAGTCTCACAATACTTTTATTATAGATGAACCCTGGTATTTTCCTTTCTATTCCATTCTGTTCCACTGTGGGGGAGTGGGAAATATGATTGTGATCAGTGGTGTGCTGTGAATGTTTAGCTGGCTCTCCATGGTAAAACAAACAAAAGTCCCAACTTTGTGGTGTTGGCTGATTTCCACAACAATTGAGTTGAATCAACAAGAAGTTACTGAAGGCAGAAGGGAAGGGACACTGACCACCAGCTCTCATGAGCCTGGTTGTAACCCACTGCTGTGGACTATTGAATTTTGTCCCCAATGTTCATATATTAGAAGCTTAAGTTCCCACTGTAACTGTTGAGAGTGGGAAATCCCATTAGGATAATTGAAAGGTGGGGCCTTGAAGAGCTGATTAGATTGTAGGACCATGCCATAGCGAATGTATTAATAATGGTGGTCAGGGGCGTGGTTCTGAGGGCTTTAAAAGAAGAGCATATGAGAGGTTAGTCTCTCTCTGCTCTGCCACTTTTGCGCCATGTGAGACCTCTGGGTCACTGTCACCACCACTGAGACCCTCACCAGATGTGCTCCTTGGACTTTGGACTTCCCAGCCTCTGAAACTGTAAGCAATAATAATTTTCTTACAAATTACCCTGTTCTGTGTATTTTGTTATAAACAACAGAAATGGACTAACATACCCACTAAATTGATTTGATGATACACCAGTAGGTCATTACCCACAGTTTAAAAACCACATAACTACAGTCTAGACAATCAAACTCCTTGCTAGTTCACAGGAAGCTAAGAGGGGCTAGTATATATTGTTCCCAGGAGGTACTGAATGAGATCACATGTGCTAGAGATGACAAGCTTCTGGGGCATTAGAGGGGAACAACTCATGCCTGCTCTGCTTGTGGTCAGCTCTGAATTACTCTTCTTTCAGCTCCCCCAAAACTGACCAACTTGGGAAACTGAGATATGCCAGCAGTAACCTTAGGAAAATCACAATCTCTCTGTGCTTCAGTTTCTTCTTCTGTAATTAGGAATAATAACTTATGTACTTCACTGGATTGTTGTAAGGGCCATAAGATGATCCACATGAAATCATTCTGAAAATTATAAAGGGCTCTACAGGGTATTACTCATAAAAAATGATTTAACAAAATTTTACTTACAGGCAATTAAAAAAGGCCCGGGCCGGCCCGTGGCTCACTCGGGAGAGTGTGGTGCTGATAACACCAAGGCCACGGGTTCGGATCCTACATAGGGATGGCCAGTTAGCTCACTGGGTGAGCGTAGTGCTGACAACACCAAGTCAAGGGTTAAGATCCCCTTATCGGTCATCTTTTGGGGAAAAAAAAAAAAAAAAGGCCTCTGTCTTAGCATCTGAGCTCATCAGCATTCTTACCCTGTGGGTCTCTGAGACTCTGCAATATCCAGGTGCTTCTCCAGGCTGCCTCCTTGGGCTCCTCCACTGGCTCCTTTTCCTCAATCCTTTGAGCTTTGCTACTCTTATACTCTTTCCCTTGGGGAATTTATCCACTCACAGCTTTAACAGGTGTGAAACGTCTTTTATGAAGATGACTGCTAAACTCTACATCTGTCTCTGATTTCTCCCTGGCTTTTCAGAAGACCTTTCTGAGTTTCACGTTTAGCCATCATCCAAATTTGATGTTGAAAATACTAACAGTACTGTCTGTCCCACTCATCCGCAATGCTAGTTGTGTCAATGACACTAGTATTATCTTAGTTACCAAGGCTTTTATAAGCACTTAAAACAACTTCACATCGATTAGGATGGCTACTATCAAAAAATCAGAAAATAACAAGTGCTGGTGAGGATGTGGAGAAATAGGAACCCTCGTGCACTACTGGTGGGAATGTAAAATGGTATGGCCACTGTGGAAAACAGGAGGACAGCTCCTCAACAAATTAAAAATAGAATTACCATACAATCCAGCAATTCTATACATACACCAAAGAAATGAAAGCAGACACTTGAATGGATATTTGTACACCCGTGTTCATAGCACGATATTCACAATAGCCAAAAGGTGGAAACAACTCAGGTGTCCCTTGATGGATGAATGAATAAAGAAAATGTGGTATATCCATACAACAGAATATAATGCAATCTTAAAAAGGAATAAAATTCGGACATATGTTATGACACAGATGAACCTTGAGAACATTATGCTAAGTGAAATAAGCCAGTCATGAAAAGACAAATACTGTATGATTCCACTTAAATGAGGTACCTACAAATTCAAGAGTCAAATTCATAGAGACAAAGTAGAATGGTGGTTTCCAGGGGCTGGGGACAAAAGGGAACGGGAGTTATTGTTCAGTGGGTATGGAATTGCAGTCATGCAAAGTGAAAAAATTTTGGCGATGGATGGTGGTGATGGTTGCACAACAATGTGAATGTACTTAGTCCACTGAAATGAACACTTAAAAAAGATTAAAATGGCAAATTTTGTGTTATTTTGCCACGATTTTAAAAAAGATATTGGATAACTATATTTATCTATCACTTATTTTGCTCCAAGCATTAAAGAGTGCTTAATGCGTGCATTGTCTTATCTAAACCCATATTTATATAGATGCTAAGAAGCTAAGAGTAGAAAATAGGGAAAATTTATTATTTTTGTCTGTCTAGTGACCCTTCCTATGTGCTTATGGTTTCAGCCCCTTTCATTTCCTTTGGGAAATTGCTCCCCCTTTCCTCTACTCCAACCAGGTTATTATGGCCAGCCCCTTGATCACAAAGTTGGCATGTGGTCCAGACCTGGCCAAAGTCTGCAGCCCCTTGAGCAGAGCAATTGTTTCAAGAAGAGCTTTTGTCACCTACACCATGGCGATCCCTTCTTGGGATTTATATACATTTAAAAGTAGAAAGGGAGAAGCTCTCTTTACTCTGTGGTCACTATGCTGGTAAGAATAAGGTTGGAGCTCAAACCATATCCCTCCATCTGATCTTGCCACGTGGAAGAAACCAGACAGAGCAGGAGATAGGGAGGTCAGTAAAGCTATGATGAGAAATAAAAAGGGATAAAGAAAGATGGAGAGAGAAAGCATGAGGCAGAGAGAGATGGAAGAGGAAGAAAGATCTGACCACACTTAGTTCTTGGATCCATCTTTATCCTCTCTAGCAATGTGAGTCAATAACCCCCCCCCCTTTTTTTTAGGCATTTGAGTTGGGTTCAGTTACTTGCAACCAAATATATACTGGGTATCATCAATGAAGACCCAGATGTCAGAATCACCAGAATGAAGATGAAAGTTGAAGTTCTGAAAATGAATGAAAAAATAAACCCAAAAAAGGAAAGCCAAAGAGAGGAAAAAACCTAAAAGTGGAACTGACCTGATGCACTCCTCAGGAAAAAGGCCATTCTAATCTCTGCTGGAGCAAAGTGCTAGTCAGTCATTTGGCAGAATTAACCTTGGAACTCTCTATTTTCAAAAGAGAACTGGAGGAAGGACTATATAAGTCTCAGGTGAAAAACAAGGCAGCTGAAAAATGAAGCATTCCTGATGTGATTGTGATGATTGAGTTAAAAAAAAAAAATCTATGTACAAACTATAGCACCTGGGATACAATAAGCGCTCAAAAGAAAAAAAACTATTGCTATCATGATTTTTCAAGCTATAATGACAAAAGAAGAGAGAACTGGAACACTGAAATTATCATGTGAGAACAGAGCATGTGTGTGCATCCTTCTCAGGAGAGTAGATACAAACATATATTCCTCCTCCCCTTTTTATACAAATGGCAGCATAATCTACAGTGGGTTTTTTTGTTTGTTTGTTTGTTTTGCAACTTTTACTTAACAATATAGCTCAGAAATTTTCCCGTATCAACATGAATCTCTACTTCAGGATAACTCTTTAGGTAATCCACAGAAATATCAAAATCCCAAGATACCTTTTTAGTGTGGATCTTATGAGATCCTACTACCGTTTCACAGCTTTTTGTAAGAAAACCTGAAATGGACCCTAGAATCAGTCTATCATCGTGTTATCGTGCAACCAGGAGATAACAGGAAACAGCTTCTTCCTCTCCTAAAACAAAAGCTCACCCAGGAGTGAGTTCCAATGAAGCAGGAGCTAAATTACTGGAGCTTAATATTTGGAGATGTTACTACAAGTGACAGCTCCTTAGAGTGCTCTTAAAGGTAAAGGGTGAATTTCCCCTCATATTGGCATCACTCAAGAAACCTAGAAGAGGGTTGTTGGTGAAAAGAATTTGACCTTGCCTGGAAATAATAAGAGTTTTGCCACATAGACTCTGATGGTTAGACAAACATGAGACAATCAAGCTGACAATGCTACTAATTTTAGAAGCTAAAGCTACTGAGAACTCAGTGTACTTACGGGGGGATCAGATGTCAGTTTGCTATCATCACAGAGCAGATGTCCTCTGGATCCTTTGAACTAAAGCTTGGTTTCAGCAATCACCAATCCTTCTCTTATAAAGTTCCTCCTATTAGTGCTCTAAAGGCTCCTGAATGCGTCTGTTGTTTTATATTTATCTTCCAAACTAATTCATACAGTCCCTTAATCAATCTCATTACTCATCACAGGATTTTCTACACTGTATTGTCTCTCTGGGCATTATGGTGCATTGCATATCCATCTCTAACCTACTCTCTTATTCCCTTTTTGTCTAACAATGAAAGAAAGATTTGAGAAGTTTCTCAACCTTTTATGACCTCTGCTCCATCAGCCAAGAAGATTTTGTTTAATTTTACTTTCTGTAGTTTGTTTTATGAGAGCTATACATTTCTTTTCACTTTCCATACATGAAATTATGTTATAGTTTGACTGTGCTTTGTTAACTTACAATATCTCCGCTCCTCTCTTTCCCCACCCCTTCTTGGTATACACCCTTGGTTGAGAATCACTGTATTAGACTTAAGGATTCACTGTACCATTTCTCTTCAATCTAGTCCATAAAATGCTCTTTTCTCCCCCCCTCAAACCTTGTAAATGTCAGAATTTTATATCTTCCGGGCCGGCCCGTGGCTCACTTGGGAGAGTGTGGTGCTGATAACACCAAGGCCACGGGTTCGGATCCCATATAGGGATGGCCGGTTGGCTCACTGGCTGAGCGTGGTGCTGACAACACCAAGTCAAGGGTTAAGATCCCCTTACCGGTCATCTTTTAAAAAAAAAAAAGAATTTTATATCTTCCAGATTATAACAATCTTCGCTTCACAGAGCGGCAGTATGGCCTATAGATTAAGTCAGTCAGGGTGCCCATGTACTTGGTGTGCTTTGTTAACTTACAATATCTCCGCTCCTCTCTTTCCCCACCCCTTCTTGGTATACACCCTATTTTATATCTTCCGGGCCGGCCCGTGGCTCACTTGGGAGAGTGTGGTGCTGACAACACCAAGTCAAGGGTTAAGATCCCCTTACCGGTCATCTTTTAAAAAAAAAAAAAAGAATTTTATATCTTCCAGATTATAACAATCTTAGCTTCACAGAGCGGCAGTATGGCCTATAGATTAAGTCAGTCAGGGTGCCCATGTACTTGGTGAGGTCGAATCTACTTTATCATGTAAAAATTGTGATTTTGTTCATCTCTTAATGCTTTATTCTTAATTTATTAAAAAGAAAACTAGTGTGGTAGGTAGCCTTTAAGATGGCCTCCGGTGATTCCGGCCTCCTGATGTTCATGCCCTCATGTAATCTCCTCCCCTTAAGTGTGGACTAGACTTAATGACTCACTTCTAACAAAGGGAATACAGCAAAAGTTATGGGATGTTACTTCCAAGATTAAGTTATAAAAGATTGTGGCTTCTGCCTTGGGTGCTTTTTCACTCTCTCATGGACTGCTTGCCCAGGGGAGGCCGGCTGCCATGTCATTAGGCAGTTGTATTAGTTTGCTAGGATTGTCATAACAAAATACCACACACAGAGTGGCTGAAATAACACAAATCCATTTTCTACAGGTCTGGAGGCTAGAAGTCCAAGATCAAGGTGTTGGCAGGTTGGGTTTCTTCTGAGGCCTCTCTCCTTGGCTTGCAGATTGCCTCCTCTTGCTGTGTCCAAATTCCCTCTTCTTATAAGAAGTCAGATTGGATTAGGGCCCAGCCTAATGACCTCATTTTAACTTAATCATTTCTTTAAAGGTGCTATCTCTAAATACAGTCACATTCTGAGGTATTGGTGGTTAGCACGTCAACAAATGAATTTTGGGGGAACCCAATTCAGACCATTACAGCAGCCTTTAGAGAGGCCCAGGTGGAAAGAGGCTTGCTAACAACCATGTGAGTGAGCTTGGAAGCAGATTCCCCACATTCATCCTTCAGATGAAACCACAGCACAGCTCCCAGCTGACAGCTTGCTACAACCTCAGGAGAGACCCTGAGCCAGAGGTATACAACTGAACTTGAAAGCCTGACCCACAAAAACTGAGAGATGATACGAGGGTACTTCAAAAAGTTTGTAGAAACATAGAATCAAAAGATCACAGGAATCTTTTATAAACTTTTTGAAGTAC
This sequence comes from Galeopterus variegatus, assembly GCF_000696425.1. Classification (NCBI taxonomy): domain Eukaryota; kingdom Metazoa; phylum Chordata; class Mammalia; order Dermoptera; family Cynocephalidae; genus Galeopterus; species Galeopterus variegatus. The sequence goes on along the minus strand of NW_007726401.1, from coordinate 486,978 downwards.
CCTCATAAATGTTTGCTGTTTTAAGCCTTAAGTCTTTGGGGTAAAATTTGTTATGCAGCAATAGATAACTAATACAACCAATAACCTCACCTAGCAATAAAGAAAAACCTACATTAACTGGAATGTTTGGGCAAAGAATATTGTGGTTACCTGAACTTTTCTGTCAATTGGAGTCAAGGCCAAATATTTCTTTGTTTCAAACCTTGTTACAAATAAATGAATCTGACTACAAATATTTAAAATGAGAACTACAAATCACTGCTGAAAAAAATTAAAGAGGACACAAAAAGATGGAAAGACATTCCATGCTCTTGGATTAGAAGAATTAACATTGTGAAAATGTTCATACTACCCATAGCAATCTACAGTTCAATGCAATCCCCATCAAAATACCAATGATATTCTTCATGGAAACAGAAAAAATAATCCTAACATTCCTATGGAACAACAAAAGACCCTGAATAGCCAAAGCAATCCTGAGCAAAAGAAAAAAAAAAAGCTGGAGGCATAGCACGCCATGACTTCAAACTATACTACAAAGCTATAGTAACTGAAACAGCATGGTACTGGCATTAAGAACAGACACTCAGACCAGTGAAACAGAATTTAGAACCCAGAAATCAACCAATATACCTACAGCCAACTGATCTTTGACAAAGACAACAAGAACATACTTTGGGGAAAAGACTGCCTCTTCAATAAATGGTACTGGGAAAACTGGAAATCCAAAAATAGAAAAATAAAACTAGAACCATACCTCTTACCATATACCCAAATCAACAAAAAATGGATTAAAGACTTAAGTATATGACCCAAAACCATCAAGTTACTAAAAGAAAACATAGGGGAAACACTTCAGGCAATAGGACTGGGCAAAGACTTTATGAATATGACCCCCAAAGCACGGGCAACAAAAGAAAAAATAAACAAATGGGATTATACCAAACTAAAAAGCTTCTGTACAGCAAAAGAAACAATTAACAGAGCAAAAAGACAACCTACAGAATGGGAGAAAATATTTGAAAACTATGCATCTGACAAGGGATTAATATCCACAATATACAAAGAACTCAAACAACTCAACAGTAAGAAAACAAGTAACCAATTATAAAATGGGCAAAAAAGCTGAACAGACATTTCTCATATGAAGATATGTGAATGGCCAACAGACACATGAAAAAATGCTCAACATCACTCAACATCAGGGAAATGCAAATCAAAACTACATCGAGATATCATCTCATCCCAGTTAGACTGGTCATTATCAAAAAGACATCCATTGATCAGTGTCTCTGTTTTTGTACCAGTACCATGCTGTTTTGGTTATTGTGGCTTTGTAGTATAGTTTAAAGTCAGGTAGAGTAATGCCTCCAGCTTTATTTTTTTTTGCTCAGCGTTGCTTTGGCTATTCGTGGTCTTTTGTTATTCCAGATAAATGTCTGTATGGTTCTTTCCATTTCTGAGAGAAATGTCGTAGGAATTTTGATGGGGATTGCATTGAATTTGTATATTACTTTGGGTAGTATAGTCATTTTCACTATATTGATTCTTCCAATCCAGGAGCATGGGATGTCTTTCCATCTTCTTGTATCCTCTCTAATTTCTGTCAGCAGTGGTTTTCAGTTCTTGTTATAGAGATTTTTCACATCCTTGGTTAGCTCAATTCCTAGGTATTTTATTTTTGGGGTGGCTATTGTAAATGGTCAGGCTTTCTTGATTTCTCTTTCTGCATGTTCACTATTGGTGAATAGAAATGCTACAGATTTTTGTGTGTTGATTTCGTATCCTGCTACTGTGATGAACTCATTTATCACCTCCAAGAGTTTTTTGTAGATACTTTAGGCTGTTCAATATATAGGATCATGTCATCTGCAAACAGAGACAGTTTGACTTCATCTTTTCCAATCTGGATGCCTTTTATTTCCTTCTCTTCTCTGATTGCTCTGGCTAGTACTTCCAACACTATGTTGAATAGGAGTGGTGAGAGTGGGCATCCTTGTCTGAGAACCCTCCTATACTGTTGATGGGACTGTAAATTAGTGCAGCCATTATGGAAAACAGTATGGAGTTTCCTCAAACAACTACAGATAGAAATGCCATATAACCCAGCAATCCCATTGCTGGATATATAACCAAAGGAATGGAAATCACCATGTCAAAGTGATACTTGCACTCCCATGTTTTTTGCAGCTCTATTTACAATAGCCAAGAGTTGGAATCAACCTAAATGTCCACTGACAGACAAATGGATAAGGAAAATGTGGTATATATATTCAGTGGAATACTAGTCTGCCATAAAAAATAATGAAATTCTGCTATTTGCAGTAATATGGATAAACTTAGAGAAAAATATGTTAAGTGAAATAAGCCAGACACAAAAAGAGAAATACTGCATGGACTTACTTATAAGTGGGAGCTCAAAGAAAGAAAGAGAGAGAGAGAGAGAAACAATCACAATAATACATTGAACTTTAAAAAAAAAATAGAGAACAGAACTATGGTTATTAGAGAAGGGAAAGGGCAAGGGGGAGGGAGGTTGGTGAGAAACTAGTTAAAGGTCACAAAGATTGATTACATTTTGTAAAATGTGTATACTAATTATTCCTGATTTGATCACCACATATTATACACGTATTGATATTTGATTCTGTACCCCACAAACATATATAATCAATTATCTTTCAATAAAACTATCAAAAAAATGAACCTATACTTTTCTGCCAAAAGTAACTGAGTCACTGATGACTGAAGATTGAGACTGTTCTAGGTGTTGCTTGATAGTTTTAAAAAAAAACCAACAAACCACCAACCTTTTCACACACAATATCTCATTTAGCTTTCACAGCAACCCCACAAAGAAGATATATAGCAACTATTTTAATTCAGGTGCATAGCAAAGCATCTGACACATAGTAGGCATTAAAAAATATTTCTGAATGATGTATTTCTATTTTACTATGACAAATCTGAGTCTAGAGAGGTAAACTAACTTGTTCAGGATTGCACAGGTACTAAGTGGCAGGTATGGAAACAGAATCCAAGTCCAGGATTTTTTCTACTGTACCATCTCACCTTATATATTTACTGCTTGTATCTTTGTTCCTTGAAGTGACAGGTAAAACATTTTTTAAAAATATAAAATATTATGTTAACTGATACTTTACTTTTTTTTGCCCCCTATGGGGGCTGTGTTGGGTGAATAAGAAGTAGATACAACCACACATTCTGAAAATGGTTAATTTGTAAGTGTGGGCACATACACCTAGTTTGCTACTGAGTCAATTCTAGAAAATACATATTTAAAACTCCTTATCTTTTTAACAGTCAATGAGTGGTGAAGTTAATACCTTTAGTTTATTAAAGATAGGTCCTCCACTATATGCCTGTTTTTCCCCCACAAAGCTCTGGGTGGATGAAGTAGTGTAGCCTCAGAACATCAGAAAAAAAGGTGACAGCATAAATGTATGAAGTTTCTCTGTCCTCTTAGAAGTCCAAGGGACAGAAGGAAGTATAGAAATAGTTATTAAAATACCCATAATTATAAGATATGAATATTGCATAGTTGATCTTAACACTGTCCAGAGACTTATTTGGTGAGTGTTAAATAACAGCAATAGAAATTTATCTTTTATCCCACATTCACTTGTTGAATATAACTGTATATCCAGTGAAAAGCACTGGTGATATGTAAAGGTGAATGACATAATTCCTAATCCCTTTGGGAGTTACTTGTTGGCCTCTACCCATAATCCAGTGGTAGAGGCCAACAAGTAAAATAAAATAATACATTTTAGCAAATTCTATTACAGAGGAAGGTAAAGGGTGACATAGGAGATGATGGTAAGAGATGGGTTTCTAGAAAGAGAAACATCTTGTGTGATGGCATGGAAGCTTGCGACAGCATGATAAGTAGTTTAGAATGACTGGAATCTTGGGGTGTGTGGGGAGAGTGGTGGAAAATATGGGTAGAAAAGAGGGCAGACCATGAAGGGCTTTGGAACCCAGTTATGGAGTTGGTACTTTAAAGAGAGCTGCTGAAGATGTTTTAGTGGGAAAGCATCATAATCACAATTGTTTTTAAACTGTGTTTAAAATATCACTTAAAGAGCAGTGTGGAGAATAAAGGCAGGATAAGATTGAGGGTGAAGAGGATATAGAAAACACTGCAGCAACCCAAACAAAAAGTGGTAAGTGTCTGAATTAAGGCAGTGGGTATGAATGATCTTGGACTTAACATCTGAGAGGTATTTAAAGGGAAAAGCATAATAATTGGATATGTGCAGGGAGGGGAGGAGCTAGAATGACTTACGTTTCTGGCTTCACCTCTGATGAAGGTGAATAGGGAGGGACCATAGGAGGAGTGGGTTTGAGAAGATGATGAGTTCAGTTTCGGATGTATTACGCTTGAGGGGCCTGTGAGACATTCAGGGGAAACGTCTAGAAGTGCCTGCATACATACATCCCACGAGAAGTGTGGGCTGGAGATGGGCTGCTGCATACAGGTTGTATAGTGGTGTCCTCAGAACTATACAATGCACAGCCAACCTGGGAAGCCATCTGTGACAGCCCTGGCTCGAGGCACAGGTTTGGAATTATCCTACATGGAGGTCAGCTGAAACTGTGTGAGAGGACCAAGGACACGATCTTAGAGAATAATGAGAATTAACAAGTAAAAAAAGAAAGGAACTTTATAAGAGAGAACAAGAAGCAGCAGCCAGAGAGGTGGAAAGGGGAAAGCCAACCTTACCAAAAACTCAGTATCATTAAAGACTAACACTTTAAATATGTGGATGATATTTCTCTCAATTGAGTGACTAAATAAAACCACCCTTATCTATTTCTCGAAAGATTGATCATTCGCCATACTTTTTAACGATGTTAGGGTTGCCTGGCTAAGACTGATCTTAGAACTTAATTTTAGCCTCAATATTTATACAGGTGAAATTGCTACATTCTAATGGTGCTTGATAGTACTTTCTTTGCCAGATTCTATTTTCACATTTTTTTCCCCTCATATATCTCTCATTTGACCCCTGATCCAGTTGTTCTTTGAATTCCATGTTCTTTGCATCTTCTCAATAGATATGAGGGTATTTCAAAAAGTTCGTGGAAAAATTGAATTAAAAGATAATATGAGGGCCGGCCCGGTGGCGCACTGGATGGTGCGCCGCTTGGGAAGCGCAGTGGCGCTCCCGTCCGAGGGTTCGGATCCCACATACCGACCGGCTCCCGCTCACTGGCTGAGCGAGGCGCGGGAGCAACACCGAGGCTTGCGATCCCGTTGCCGGTCCCCGGTCCGGTGCGGGGGCAACACTGAGGGTTGCGATCCGTTGCCGGACTCGGAAAAAAGACAAAAAGACAAAAAAAAAAAAAAAAAGAAACATCAGC
>NW_007726401.1:463026-481580 GCF_000696425.1 Galeopterus variegatus | reverse complement strand
TTTTAAAAAAAAAAAAAAAAAAAAAAAAAAAAAAAAAAAAAAAAAAAAAAAAAAAAAAAGATAATATGAATCTATCTTTCCATGAACTTTTGAGATCCCTTTTGTTTAATTAATAATATATACTAATATTTGTAAAAATAAGAATTTGTAATCATTCTTTTGCCTTACTCTAAACTTTGAAATTTTATTTTTCCTTGTATAGTTTATTTTCTGAATTATAGGTCAGGGATCTTTTCATTTATTTATTTTGTTATTCCTACGTGCACCTAATATTGTGCTGAGCATACTTAATTATTCATAGTATAATTAATAGAACCACATACCCAAAGGCCACATGAGATGCTAAACATCCGAAAGGTGGAAAGAGAAAAGAGAAGTCTCCAAAATCTTTTCAAAACTCTAGTTACAAGCCTGTGTTTGTCTCAATAATTGCTTTGGAACTTTAGTTTTCAAAACCAGAATTCACCTTGCCACATATAAAGTCATTTTTCTTTATCCCAAGAATGAGCTTTAAAAGTTGAAAAGTTGGGCCAGCCCGTGGCTCACTCGGGAGAGTGTGGTGCTGATAACACCAAGGCCACGGGTTCGGATCCCATATAGGGATTTTTCTTTATCCCAAGATTTTCTTTATCCCAAGATTTTCTTTATCCCAAGATTTTCTTTATCCCAAGATTTTCTTTATCCCAAGATTTTCTTTATCCCAAGATTTTCTTTATCCCAAGAATGAGCTTTAAAAGTTGAAAAGTTACTTTAAACTGAGTTTGGTAAAAATGGCATATGACAGATAATAGATTTGTAGCATTTTAGAATTGACCCTCATTTCTCAGAGTGTCGAGATATTAATCAGTATTATAGACAAAATGGTTCCAGGTCAGATAAGTTTGAGAAATGCTGGGTTAAAAATACGTTTCTTTATTGAAAGACTCTTCAGAGTCCGCTAACATATTACAACTTGTGAGGAAGTGGCATAGGGCAAATAGCATTTGTCAAACTTATTTGACTGAAGACTTGTATTTTGTAAACACACTTTGGGAAACACTGCCCTGATTTTACATATGAGAACCCTGAGCCCAAAGAGGATTGGTGACTTGCCCAAGATCACACAAATAGTAGCAAAGTTGAGGTGAGAACCAGGTCTTCTGATTTTAAATTGGGTCCTCTTTTCATTATACCACACTACTGGTACGCTGCTTTTTAATCTAAACACTTCATGGACAGCAGAGCACAAAACTGCTATCACTGAGCACTGAAATTCTGACTTCCAGGACTTAGAGATTTCCTCCTTCTGCAGCAATGACAAGATGATCTCTCTAGGAGTCTGTCAGCTGCTCTTTGGCTATGAAATAAACTGTGGGGGTAGGGAGGGTGGGCAGGAGGAGGAGTTCCCTGGGATGCTTTAGGATGCTTAAAAGAAAAATGGATTTATGCCGACGATAATTCCTGGAACAGATGTGAAACCAAATACTTCATATCACAGTTCTTCCCCCACCCTTTCTGAAAGGGAAATGAAATAGCAGGATTAACCTGCTCTTCATCAGATCATGCTTTGCTTTTTTCAAAAATCCCATGACCAGGGCAGACTCCATTTCCTGCTACTCCCCTTCCTACAGCAGCTAAGGGGAGAGTCCAAGATGAGAGAAGAGGCTTTCCTTATGCTCTGTAATCACCAGGCATGCACAACAGTGCTGGCAGGTAATGCTCGGACACTCCCTTCTACCCCCAGTGCATAGCTGGAGCTGTCTGTCCACATGCCATTAGGAAGGAGTCATATGTAAATGTAATAAACATCTTAGAATAATGATGAATTCATCAATCTGGGGAGAGGGAGAAAACAGAATTAGTTTAATTCTAGGATTCTCCAAAAAGAGTACATATAGACTGAAAAGTGACTCATAATGGATTTTCTTTTTCTTTTGCCACAAAAGCCAGGATTTGTGAAAGAGATGCATGATTTTTTTAAAATAAAACTGTAACATCTTGGCTAGGAAATAACAGAACAAAGCAGAAATATAGTGATATATATCTGTATATTTACATGAGGGTGCTTCAAAAGTTCATGGGAAGATCCACATTATCTTTAATTCTATTTTTCCATGAACTTTTTTAAGTACCCTCATACAGTCATGCGTTACATAATGATCTTCCAGTCAACGATGGACCACATATATGACGGTGGTTGGAGCAACTGCAGTCTAGCTGTGTAGTAGGCTATACCATCTAGGTTTGTGCAGGTGTACTGTGTGATGTTTGCATGATGAAGAAATTGCCTAATGATGCATTTCTCAGAACACATCCCCGTTGTAAAGTGACACATGACTCTGTGTGTGTCTTCATTCATCACAAAGACAGCTGTGCCATGATTTAACCCAAGTGTCAGAGCATAAACTCTTACGTAAGAGCCAAAAGGAATCAAGAGGTTTCTCACTGTCTTTGCTTAGCAATGAAATGCTGCTCTATCGGCCCTGGCATCTAGGCCTGGATCTCAGAGGGAGTCAGTAGCAGTTGCCTTCTATTTAGGCCAGGCTTGACTGGAAAAGGTTAGCCCAGAGACAATCTCTGGTGCTCCATGGAAATGGACACCAAGAGCATACTGGCGAACCAGGGGCTGGGTCACTTGAGGTATCTTTAAGAATCACCTTTCAAAGTCCAAACCACTTGTTCAATCACATCACAAGTGAGCAACAGGATGGTGTCAAGGGAGGGGTGCCTTGTAACGGCAGAATTAAAGGGATTAATAATGAGAGAGAAGCAATTGGTGGTATAGTGAGCCCCATTCTCAGCTGCTCTTTGGTGGATTTGGAGCACGAGGTGGAGCTTAAGGCTCTGAAACTACAGTCAAGGACTTCCTAGCTCTGTGCTGACTAAAGCAACAGAAATACCCAGGAGCCCCACACCTTTCCAAGCAAGTGAGGCCAGGCCCAGGGGCAGCTGCTGTGCCCCAGGCACACCACCTTACTTGGGAGGGTAAAACACTATGGGCAAAGCCAGGCCCAGGCATCTTCCCATCTAAGACCTTACAGCACACCTAGCATAAAGGACTCAAATATCTGAATTGATGAACAGAATGCACTAAATACATATTTATTAAAGAATTTGGCTATCTAAAAAGTAAATGCATTTTGACTGTTTATGTTGAAGGCTTTTTGTTTTTACTTTTTAAATATTAACTTTTTAAGATTTATTGAGATATATTTCACATACTAATAAAATACACCCATTTAAAGTGTGTGTGTGTGTGTGTATGGTTCAGTGGTTTTTAATGTGCATATGCACAGAGTCCTGTAACCATCGCCACAATCTAATTTTAGAACATTTTCATTACTCCAAAAAATCCCCCCATGCCCGTTAGTAGTCACTCACCATCCCGCTTCCTCCACCCCAATCCTGGGCAATCACTAAACTACTTTCTGCCTTTACGGATTTACCTATTATGGACATTTCATGTAAACAGAATCATATAGTAAGTGGTCTTTTGTGACTGGCTTTACTAACTTAGCATAATGTTTTCAAGGTTCATCCATGCTGTAGCATGTGTCAGTACTTCATTCTTTTTAATGGCTGAATGGTATCCATTGCACGGATACACCACATTTTATTTAACCATTTGTCATCTGATAGATATGAAGGTTGTTTTCACATTTTGGCTATTCATATACAAACGTTTATGTGGACATATGTTTTCATTTCTCTTGGATATATACTTAGGAGTGAAATTGCTGGGTCATATGGTAACTCTGTGTTTAACATTTTAGGACCTGCCAAACTTTTCCAAAGCGGCTGCACCATTTTACATTTCCACCAGCAGCGTATGAGGATTCCGACTTCTCCATATTCTTGCCAACACTTGTTATTTTTGACTTTAGCCAACCTGGTGGGTGTGAAGTGATATCTCGTTGTTTTGATTTGCATTCCCTAATGACTAATGATGCATCTTTTCATGTGTTTACTGACCATTTGTATAACTTCTTTGGAGAAATGTCTATCAAATCCTTTGCCCATTTTTAAAAATTGGGCTCTTTTTATTTTATTGGCTGTAAAAGTTCTGTATATATTCTAAATACAAGTTCCTTCCTTGCTACATACTTCAAAATGTTCATGGAAAGATTCATACTACCTTTTAATTCTATTTTTCCACGAACCTTCTGAAGTATCCTTGTATATGATGTGCAAATATTTTCTCCCATTCTGTGGGCTTTTATCGTTCTTGGTGGTGTCTTTTGAAACACAAAACTTTAAAATTTTTATTAAGTCCAACCTGTCTAATTTTGTTGTTGCTTGTGATTTTTGGTGTCATATCTAAGAAATTGTAGCCTAATCCAAGGACACAAAAATTTATTACTATGTATTATTCTTCTAGAGATTTTATAATTTTAGCCCTTCTATTTATGTCTTTTATCAATTTTGGGTTAATTTATGTATATAGTGTGAGACAGGGGTCCAACTTCATTCTTTTACACTGTGGATATCCAACTGTCCCAGTGCCATTTGTTGAAGAGACTAATCTCTCTCCACTGAATAGTCTTGGCACTCTCAGGCTATGGCTTAGCTCAGTTGGTTAGAGTGTGGGCTTGTAACACCAAGGTTAAGGGCTTGGTTCCCTGCACCAGCCAGCTGCCTTTCCTACCCTACCCCCCTCCAAAAAAGTCTTGGCACTCTTGTTGAAAATCAACTGGCCATAGATGTATGAGTTTATTTCTGGATGTTTAATTCTAGTCCATTGATCTATCCCATGCTACACTGTCTCAATTACTGTAGCTTCATATTCACTATTAGTTTTGAATCCTGTTTAAAATTCTCTGACTCAATATTGCTGAGTGAACTTCTGTTTTGAATTTTCCATGCTATCAGGCCCCAGTCCTATTCTTTTTGGAGAATCTCAGCAAAGACCTGAGCATAAGGAAGCTTTTCTTTAAATGAAAGAGGGGTCATTAATAACCTCTCTGTTTTAAAAACATGTATACTGTAAGCGAAATCTTAAGAAGACAATATTGGCGAACAGAATTTAGTGTTGTAATAAAATTAAACTTATAACAATGTTAATTTGCATAATTAAAGACTATACGTAATCATTACTCTGCTGCAGGATAATCGAGTGCAAACAGTAAATATTTTATGTAAATGGATGTGGTATATCATAATCTTATATTGCATTTAGAGCAAATTTATCATTTTAATTAGTAAATACATTTATAAGGCTCTTTTTTTCTCTTTGTCTCACTTTTTCATCTTCCTCACTTATAGTGACCTTCCTAACTCTTCCAGGAAGATGGGACTGTCATGTATTCCTGGAATCTTCAGGTAACAGGGACCCACAACCCCATGTAGTAGGGGCCAGGACTGGGGCAAACTAGGGGCAAGGAATGGCATTTCTATTTGCAGCCGCCAAGAAGCTGGTGGCAGTGGGGTTGTAGAAAGGTAATGAACTCCATCCAGGAGGGGAAGAGACTCAGGAAAGAATACTGGCTATGACCGAAACTGGTAGCTATCAATATCCTCCGGAGACGCAATGTGTCCGGCTAAAAGATCACCTTTCTAGACTCCTTTGTTGCTAAGGAAAAATAGACATGGGAGCCAGTGCTGGTCAATGATATGTTAGTTAGAACTGCTAGGCTTTCAAGAAAGCTTTTTTTAAAAGGGGGACAGATTGAGCCAGCATCTGGCTTTTGCCCTTCCTCCTCTTCTTGCCTGGAACATGGATACAATGCCAGTAGGAACAGGAACCAACTTAAAACTGAAAAATCAAAGCCAATGCTTTAGGGTGAGTAGAGCAGAAAGAGCAGCCTGGCTCCTCGGTTATATTTCTGAAGAGCTACACTAGCCCCAGCACACTGGACTTCTTGACATGTGAGAAAAATAAATTCCTTACACTGCCACCAGTTTTTCGAGTTCCTTTTACCTGCAGGGAATGCTTCCCTAACTAATCCAGGGGTGATTCCAAAAACCCCTGCTTTTCCTCCCCACCCCCCACCCCCTTCAATCCACCCTTTGCTGCAGAGGTCTTAGGCTCCTTGCTTCATCTGCATGGAAGTTCCCTCTGTCAACCAGAACTGCTGCCCCTTCAGACACCTTTCAGGTGGTGTGGGCAAGATTACCACCACCGCCACACTACCCAGGGGGTGGAGGCAGAAGGCCCACCTTATCCATCCCTTTCCAGTTCTGGCTCCATCCAAACAAGGGAATGTTAAATGGTTGGATTAAAAGAAAGCCAGCCTAAACCACATATGCCCCCACACTGCCAGGAATCCCCCTGATGAGCAATTTCAGATAACAACCAGACTCTGCAAGGCCAGATCACCAGCCCCTTAGCTCCATTAGGGAAGGAAGCTGATAAAACTAAATCACCGTGAGGGGCCCAGCGTTTTACGCAGTGCAGCAGGTTCTGGAATAAAGCTGTTTAGGTCTGAATTTCACCTCCACCACTGACTGTGTGGCTTAAACAAGTTACTTAACTTCTCTCAGCCTTGATTTCTTTGTATGCAAAATCAAGGTAACAAAAGATAATCTACTCTTGTAGGGTTAGGTACATTACATATACAATCTATAATCTTTTTTTAAAAATGGTGGCAAAAGGGCCGGCCCTGTGGCTCACTCGGGAGAGTGCAGTGCTGGGAGTGCAGCGGTGCTGCCGCTGCGGGTTCGGATCCTACATAGGGATGGCCGGTGTGCTCACTGGCTGAGCGCGGTGCAGGCGACACCAAGGGTTGCAATCCCCTTACTGGTCACAAAAAAAAAAAAAAAATGGTGGCAAAATATACATAACATAAAATTTACGATCTTAACCATTTTTAAGTGTACAGTTCGGTGACATTAAGTACATTCACACTGATGTGCAACTATAGTACATCCATTTCCAGAACCCTTCATCTTGCAAAACTGCAACTCTATACCCATTAAACAATAACTCCCCATTTCCCTCTCCCCCCAGCTCCTGGCAACCATCATTCTACTTTGTCTCTGAATTTGACTACTTTAGGGACATCGTATAAGTGGAATCATAGTGTGTGTTTTTTTTCTGACTGGCTTATTTCACTTAGTGTAATGTCTGGAAGGTTCATCTATGTTGTAGCTTATTGCAGAATTTCCTTCCTTTTGTAAGGCTGAATAATATCCCAGTATATGTGTATACCACATTTTATTTATTCATTCATCTGCTGATGGATACTTGGGATGCTTCTGCTTTTTAGTTATTGTGCATAATGCTATGAACGTGGATGGACAAACATCTGTTTGTATCCCTGCTTTCTTTTGGGTATGTACCCAGAAGTGGAATCGCTGGATCATATGGTAATTCTATTTTTAATTTTTTGAGGAACTGTCATACTGTTTTCCACCATGGCTACACCATTTTACATTCCCATCAACTGTGCATATGAGTTCCAATTTTTCCACATCCTCCTCAACACTTGTTATATTCTGTTTTGTTGTTTTTTTTAATAGTAGCAATCCTGGGGCCGGCCCGGTGGCGCACTGGATAGTGCGCCGCTTGGGAAGCGCGGCGGCGCTCCCGCCCGAGGGTTCGGATCCCTCATACAGACCAGTTCCCGCTCACTGGCTGAGCGAGGCGCGGGAGCAACACCGAGGGTTGCAATCCCGTTGCCGGTCCCGGTCCGGTACGGGGGCGACACTGAGGGTTGCGATCCGTTGCCGGACACGGAAAAAGACAAAAAAAAAAAAAAAGAAAAAGAAAAAAAATAGTAGCAATCCTAATGAGTGTGAGGTGGTATCTCATTGTTTTGATTTGTATTTCCCTAATGACTAGTAATGCATTTTTTCATATGTTTATTGGCCATTCGTATATCTTTGGAGAAACATCTATGCAAGTTCTTTGCCAATTTTTAAATCAGGTTTTTTTGTTGTTGTTGCAGCAATTTATAATCTTTATATCAATCCTGCAAGATTAATATTTTTATGTTTATTGTATAGATGAGGAAACCGAAATTCAAGAGGTTAACTGATTAGACCAAAGTTGCCAACTGGTGGGAAGTGATAGAGCTCATACAGGTCAGTCTAACTTCAGAGTTAGGCTATTTGCATCCTGTATTCTGAAATTCTTACAAAACTTAGGTATTGTTACTGACAATGACAGTGGTAATGCTGTGTGGCACTGATCTTGAAGCAAGAGTAAGTAGGGAAGATAACAGGGAAGGGTTGAGAGAACTTTAATTCTGCTTCTGAGAATACTGTACAAATGTAAATAAAAGGTGTGACATATGGGGCCAGCCCGTGGCTCACTCGGGAGAGTGTGGTGCTGATAACACCAAGGCCACAGGTTCGGATCCCGTATAGGGAGGGCTGGTTAGCTCACTGGGTGAGCATGGTGCTGACAACACCAAGTCAAGGGTTAAGATCCCCTTACTGGTCATCTTTAAAAAAAAAAAAAAAAAAAAAAAAAAGTGTGACATATGACTCTAGAACCATGATGATAAATTTTACACTATGCTCAACACTAGTTAGATCTCTAATATTAGAGTGTGGTGTCTAACTTCAGGTATTATACAATATAAGAGGAGCCTAAAGAATTCACGGAGAGTTCTAAAGAGAATTAAAAAGACAGTCCAGTGATCAAAAGCAATATCAGTGTGATAAACTTAAAGGGCTCCAATTAGTTGGTGAAGAGGAAAAAAAGCTGAAGGATAATGTTTTTCAAATAACCTATATTTCATTTTTACTTTGTTCTGTTAAAAGAATAAACTTAGGGCCGGCCCGGTGGCGCGCTGGATAGTGCGCCGCTTGGGAAGCGCGGCGGCGCTCCCGCCCGAGGGTTCGGATCCCACATACAGACCGGTTCCCGCTCACTGGCTGAGCGAGGCGCGGGAGCAACACCGAGGGTTGCGATTCCGTTGCCGGTCCCCGGTCCGGTACGGGGGCGACACTGAGGGTTGCGATCCGTTGCCGGACACGGAAAAAGACAAAAGACAAAATAAATAAATAAATAAATAAATAAATAAAAAATAAAAAAATAAAAGAATAAACTTAAAGCATAAAAAAAGAGGGAAAAAAAAGATAATTTGTGAATCGAGCAGCTCTGAGAGTCAGAACACATTCAGGGTGACATTCAGCCAAAACCGCATGGTGGGTTAGACTTATAGACAGAAAAAAAGGAAGTGACAGTACAGAAAAAGGAAGTGAGGTACAGAACAGCTAGCTGACTGCCTGCAACTGGCTGAGATTCAGCCACTATCACAGAAGCACACTTCTTTTTTTTTTTTTTTTCCTTTTTGTCTTTTTTCATGACCGGTAACGGGATCGCAACCCTCGGTGTCGCGCCCGTACCGCGACCGGCAACAGACGGGATCACAATCCTCGGTGTCACGCCCACACCGCGCTCAACCAGTGAGCGGATTGGTCTCTATATGGGATCCGAACCCTCGGTGGGAGCGCCGCTGCACTCCCAAGCGCCGCACTCTACCGAGTGCGCCACTGGGCCGGCCCTAGAAGCACACTTCTAAGTTAGGTTTTCAACTGCTCATGTGCTTATGTACTGTAAGTTAGGTTGTAGTTCCTGTGTCAGAGCTCAAGTACAGAGGCTTTCTTTGGTCAAATTTTTCAGTTTAACAGTTTTCTTATAATGAGATCGTTAAATGTGGTCTAAAATGGAACATCTTCATATCGAAATGCACATGGTAACAGACAGGTTTATAGTAAATAGTAAGGTTGTAAATGTGTATCAGATGTTGTTATCTAAAGAGTAGTGACCAGTCATCATTATTTTATAGAAAGTAGTTTACAATACTGCTAGAAATACCAGGTAATTTATAAGGAAGGTTATTCTGATTTTGAAGATTGTTTAATAGTAAAATGCATTATTTATTAAATCTTCATTAGGAGATTTCACCTTCTGAAGTTAGGCACTTCATGTGAAACCAGGAGAATAGAGAGAATAGACTATCTTCCATAAAAATTTTATGTATATATGTATCTTTTTCTTTAGGGTCTACACTGCAAGGTAATTAAGCATTTGGGGTGTGGCTAGGGATTCAAGAAGCATACAGAATATAATTCTACCCTCAAAGAGTTTATAGTCATATTGAAAAGACAATTCACCCAAGGAGTAAGTAGTGATAAAAGATGACAAAATACAATAAAGTGTTCAACTTTGTGATTTAAGTCTCTAGGGTTTTAAAAAATGGCAAGATAAATGTAATTATATAAGTAAAGACTATTGGAGGATATAAAACTTAACTGGATCCTTAGGGGATAGGAAGGATTTGCATATATAGACAGGTATTCCAAATGTCAGTGAAAAAAAAACAAAGGCAGAAATACAAAAATTCACTCATTCATCTCTTTAATCAGGATTTCTTAGGCCCCTACTATGGGCTGGGCACTGTGCTAGGCCCTGGGGTTTCAGAGTCAAATTGGATCTGATCCTTGCCTTCCAGGGAATTACAGCCATAAAGATACCAGGATGCTGTAAATGCCATAAGAGGTAATCACACAGTTCTACTGGAGCAGAGCCAAAACACATCTAAATAAGATTGGGGGTGGGAAAAGGTTAGGGCTGGACAGGAGAAAAGGAGTTAAGAACAAATAGGAATTAATCATGTTGGGGATTGAGGGGGCAAAAGAAGGCAGTTGGTCTCTTGGCAGAGAAAACTATATATATAAGTAAAGGAACAGGGAACAAACATGCTGTAAGATGGGGTGACAATACTGCTCAGCTTCCAGTTTTCAGAAGATGTTACCTCTGCCACCTCTTTCCAAAGCAAATAGAAGCATCTTAAAACAGCAAAATAAAAGATCTGGGTTCTTGTCTAAGAGCACAACGAGTTTTTATCAAGCAATCAATTGAGAGAAGTTATATTTAGTACTAAGACACATGCAATTCATCCAGTGCTCTAGATAATAATTATCTTACCCTTGCATTATGTGGACCTCAAAGAGACTTAAACTACATTAGTCTTGTTCTCTCACAAAACTGTCTTTATTGATATATAATATTTTACCTTCATGTAGGTCATGCCAAAAAGTAGTCATTTGGAACACATCGATATGTTAGCTTGTTGAGGGTACTATTATTTCATTTGATGTCTCTATACAAAGTATGCAAAATACTTCCTTTATCATAAGAACTAAAAGAAAGCTTGGTTTTCCCTGAGTTATTACCTTCCTTTTTGATAATGAGAACCATATACTCCAATTTATCATGTTTCCCTGTTTGTCCTGGCTGTTAGGAGACTCAGAACCAAATCTCACCTCAATTACAGTAAATTTCTTTGGCTTTGCATTTGAAAATCTTGAATTATTTTGTTTTTTGACTCTGATTTTCCCTATATATTTCACTATTTTGTTTTATTGCATGTGGTTTTATATTTTAAGACTCCATGCGAGAGATGAAAAGTCTATGCTGTGCCTGCCTAGCTACAATCCCATCTGAAGAAAATTTCCAGAAATGCATAAATTGGCAGCTTTGTATCACATAGTCATGCTACACTGGTACTAGGCTGGCATCTGTCTGGAAGGCAGCAGCTGCCTACCTTTAGGCCAGCTATGGCCTGGGAGACAGAGCTCTGCCCATCAGTGGCACTTTGCTGGATGAATGCATGGGAAGTATTCTGACTGTGTCTTCTGAAAACAGAATGCAAAAAAGGGAGAAACAATTACACAGAGAGAGGTCAAATCATGAGAAAGGCAGAGCTGTTAACCTAGACAACAATGAAAGCCAGCTGCTGAAGAGACAACAGATGACCTGGTCATAGGGAAAGACTAACAAACAGAGTTGCTGCTTAGCCAGTAGAGCTGCTAATTATCCCCAATAAGGCTGCAGGTCTTCATGAGGTCTGGCTCTTGAGACTGTTTCTTCCCTGGGTTTATGTACAATAACTTCCCCTAACAGAAGTAAATTGAGGGTGTCTCTCTTCTTGATCAAAAGGCCATGGTGGACAACTCAAATCCTCTGCATAAAGAGGAGGGTAACTATATGTACACATACGCAATGGTGATTTATTTGAGAATAGTAAAAAGGATGAATAAATATAAAACAGAGAGTCTGAGAGGAGTTATATTTCTAAGAAAGAGTCATGGTTTTGAAAAGTGCCATATTCCAATATCTGATTAAAAACTACGAACAATTCATTACCTGACAAAATTTGAAACTCAGCCATAATAAGTTAAAAGACTCTTGTCAAATTTCAAAATATCTTCATTTGGGCTTGTCGCATGTCTTAATTTTCTTGGGAAGCAAATTAGAAATGAATGGAAGGGAGGGGAACCTCAAAGATGCTTTTCAGTCCAACAGATATAAAAAAGTGATTCTTCTACCTAATAACAACAAACAGACAAGTAAATAACACTCCTGTAGAACCTTCCAAACAGCTAACTTTTTCTTTTCATATCATCATCTTACATCCAGGTTGGTTTTCCGACTTATATCCCCATTTTCTAGTAGCTAAAGGGGTATTCCATGCATTCAAGCTGTTCCTCTTTGGTATCAGAGAACTGGATAACCTGGATTCAGATTTCAAGAGAAGCATGCCCCTTGATACCTATTGTGCTAACTGAAAATACCTGCATGTTCAAAAGATGAGAATAAAGAAGTACGAGAAACTAATGTTTTAGTTTTACTAGTGCTGCTCTTCATTCTGAGAACTTCAGAGAACTGGAATACTTTTATCACCATAATTAGAAAGAATAAAGGATAAATATCAAGGCCAGTTATGCCAACAGGGCACTATACTTCAAGTCATCATTCTCCAAGTCCTCCAGTTATATACTGATACTCTTTGGGGCCCAGGTCAAACTCCACAGCTCAGGTAAGCAGAGTTGTAAATTTTCCATGTGCAAAGCTTGCTTTTTCCAAAGACAGGCATGGCTTAGCATGCCATTTTCTTTCTTTAGAACTTTCAGGAGCAATTATGTCCTGAGGATATAAGGATGGCAAAGCAAAGGTATGTGGCTGTACTAAGCATCCTACTGAAGCTAGCAACAAGATGTGTGGGGTCCCGTAGTACAGATTGATAACCTAGAGTGACAAGTATAAAGACTCACAGAGTAAGGCAATATTATGCTCGTTACTTGCCCAGATCAGGACTATAAGAATAGTCTTGTAGTCTATTGTACTGTAGATGGATCTTCTTCCAGCCAAAGTGAATGGTTATTACATGGGACCGCACAACTTTGTTACAAGATGACATGGTGGGTACAACTCTAACAACCCAGGGTGCCAGGCATTTTTTCTAGGGGGTGCGTGTGCTTCTGTAATGTAAGTGTAATTAGAGAAAGGGGCACTGCACTTCTCTTGTCTCTTCATAACAAAGTGGTAATTGTTAACAATTGAAGAATCACTCCTCTCTTGGGATTTTGCCAGCTCAGCAAGAGACAATATCAATTTTCAGATGTTATCTTTCTCATTAGCCTATTTCTTAATCCATTTCAGAAACAGAGTTCCCTCTTTTTCTTTAAGGCAAATGAACCCCCTTTGGGTGCGTTCTTAGAAGTGCCCCTCCACATCCTGCCCCCCCGCCCACCCCCACTGAAGCCAGGTTATCTTCTCCCTAACTTCCAACCTGGTTGGTTCAGCTATACTTGAGTTTTGGTTCTGAATGTAGAAACAGTTACTAAATGAAATGAAAGAAGCCTCAGGACAGGAAAGCATGAAATTTCAATGGCTGACAGCCAGGTAGAGGGCTCCACATCCTTCTTGTGTGGCTGAAGCCAGATAGAGGTGAGCAGAACACATACTGGTAAAACATCACTAAGTAACACAACCATAACGAAGTGCTTTGACCAGCTTCTTAAAACTGGGTGATAGGGGCCAGCCCGTGGCTCACTCGGGAGAGTGTGGTGCTGATAACACCAAGGCCACGGGTTCGGATCCCATATAGGGATGGCCGGTTAGCTCAATGGGTGAGCATGGTGCTGACAACACTAAATCAAGGGTTAAGATCCTCTTACTGGTCATCTTTTAAAAAAAAAACAAAACAAAAAACTGGGTGATATAAACCTAATCCATATTTTTTCCTGGTTCCTCATACTGCAAATTAAAGATATTTTCCTACTGATGTTTATTCTAAGAATGTACATGTGGGATATAGTATGGTAAAGCTGGTATGGCCACAAGAGGAAACGAGAACAAGGCTCGGAAAGAAGATGTGGATTATTCTCACAGGTCCCAGAGAGGAGGTCACTGTACACCACACAGAGTCACAGGGAAAGCACCAAGTGTTAGTCAGGAGGCAGAACACAGGAGTGAGGGACAGTCTAGACCAGAGCCTTTATTGGGGTTTCTGCAGGGAAGGTAAGGCAGGGCAAGTAAACAGCTTTGGATTGACTAGTTTGAATAATTCCTGCAGCATCTGAGCTATAGGGGTGGTATCTAGCTGCCTGGTACCTGGCCCTGGGATGACTTAGGGCAGGGAAAATTTTGGCTTGGTGTGAGAGTTAGATAAGCAGGTGGTTGAGAGTTTCAGGATTGGTTGTTTGCGTATGAAAGGCATGTTCATGGGCAAGTTGTTATTATCTTTAGAAATTAACTGGTCTCTCCCTGGGTCTGGAAGGCCCCCAAATGCCAGAGTATCAGGAATATGGGCAATAAGAAAATAGAGATAATACAAATGGTTCCGTGATGAACAGACACCAAATAGACAAATACAGAATCTACGGAAACAAAGAACAATGTCTGTATTTAAATACGACACTTGACTGGGGCAGTATACAGGGGTCTTAGGCTTTGTTTCCTAACACCCTTCAGTGCAGCTCCCTCCAGTCTTTGACAAGAACAACTGAGGTCTTCTCTGTATTATATGATATGTTATGCAAACGCACTTCAAATCTTCTAATCTTACCTGACTGCCTCCCTAAACCCATATATTAAGAGGTTCTAGGACTATCACAGCCAGTGATGACATTTACTTGCGATGGTGGATGAAGGGACCTCTACCATCCACACTGCATTCACAAAAAGAAAGCATGCTTTGATGGGTTGTGCCCTCTGGGTTCTGCCTCCTCACTTTGTAAACTACCTAGTTCCCCTGCCCAAGGAGAGGCAGCCCACTGAACTGCCATCTGCCATACACCAGGCTGGTGGCCTGCCCCTGGAACTTCCTAGCAGTTATGCTGTGCCATGGGAGGCTGGACTGCTGAGACCGTCTGCCCTGCTCTGTATTTGGTGTCCATACATACTTGCAGGTTGTCTCGCTGCTTTGGCTAATCACAAAGCACAGCACCAGCCATCCCTAGCTTATGTACAGCTCGGGCTCAGCAGGGCTAGGTTTGTAACAGAGACTTAAATGTTGAGAGAGGGGCTCTTTCCCTAGGCTTCTTTGTTGTTGATCTTACTTTGCCATGTAATGCTTAGGGTGAATTGTAAGGGATACTAAAGAAAGAGATTCAAGGAAAGTGATATTACAACTGCGGCAGGTCCAAGTCTCACAGTCCTGGAAACGGATGGCCATAAGTACTTCTTGGCAGTCCATCAGTTTGGTTTGGAGCTTGATGCCACATTCATTCTTATGGCTGCCAGTCTCCTGAAGAAAATACTGATCTTTTCACTTTAGTTTTCTATATTTTATTAGTTGTTCATCATTGCACCGGCTGCTGAGGATCAGAATTAAGGGACCACTGGCTAAGAATCACCAATAGAACTCTGGTTGTTTTCAGTTTCTCTGGTACATTTTCGTAGAGATCAAGCCATGGATTTGGTGTTCCCTTCTCTCTCCTCATTCCCTTCTGGAAAGAGTTTAGATGGGCTGGGGAAAGATATTTGAAGCTTTCTGATCCAACGTAAATGAATCCTGTGGTGGGTAAATAATTTTCCTCTCCCCTTTAGTCTCCAGGGGTATTTTGATGAATAATGCTTCTCAAATAAGTTTATAAATATTCCCCTAGAGGTAAGAAGAGTATTAAGCTCACAGCAGGTGTGCCATTAATGTTTTAGTGTGCAGGGCAGAGCAAAGAGGAAAGGAATCATCAAAGCCTTGAGGTTTCATAGAATTTTTTGGAAAGTTTTGAAGTCCATAGCTGGGAACAAAATACTGAGGGGACCACTGGTGAAGTGTGGATACAGCTTTACAAGATCAAGTTAGATCATTCCTTCAATGTATGAGTTCTTTTTGGATGGATGTAGGATGGGGTTTATAGTTTGTTTTGCTGCCAGTTATAGCATGTGTTTATTCTAAATAACCCCCCAAAAAAGCATAATTAATTCATCAACTTCACCAAAATTAAAAGAAACTTGTTTTGTTCCAACATCCCATATCTGAAAGTTCAGTTCACAAACTACCTAACTCTAGTCTAAAGCCTTCTTTAAAAATAAATATCCATTCCCTTTCAAGGTTATTGAAACTTTCCTTTCAAAAATATGTTTTCCAATATATTCTGTTACACTTTACCTGTGATAACTCAATTATAGCTTTAGTTTCTTTCTCTGATTTGTCTCAAAGTCCCCATATTTTGAAACAAAAGGCTCTAGTATCAGCAGAGAAATTTCTTACTGCTACAGCGCCACCTACTGGTAAACCATTATAGGAGCAAGCTACTTGTAGCTCAACTTTGACTTCACAGCTTTGAGAGTCCTTCGGAGCTTTGGTTTTATAAAGTCCCAATTTCACTGTCATTTTGAGAATCTATCATTTCCCTTGATAGCTATTAAGTCTCTTGTCATAGCATAAAGTCAGCAAGTGATTATTATATATTAAAAATATGCTCTTATTTTTTACTGTTACCTTAAATTGGCCCTGACTTCACCGACTTTGATTTTTTCTGTCCTATAACTGTAGCAAGGGCTCCAGATTGTGTGGGCAAGGGTTTGGATCTGGCGAAAATAACTTGGGGAGCTTCCAAAAATCCTGAAAAACGGAAAAAATATCCCTACTTAACACTATATTTGATCTTGGCCCAAGGAACAAGAGGTAAAATCCAAAACTCGGTTAAGCGGATCATTGTTCTTCCAGAAGCTGCCTCCCCACTTCCTGCCAAACACTAAATCTATGGTCTCTCTTTTGCTTTCTAACAGCATAAGAGCAGGTAATCACCCAAATTCTTCCGCCTCTGGCCCTGAGGAAAGAAGAAAGTTTGGGAGCAATAAGGGGTATAGGACACTAGAGCAAGCACTTCAAGAGCTTTCTTTTTATTTTTAACTTACTGTACTCGAGATTCACTCAGAAGCTCCAACAACCATATAACGCATGGTGAAAAGAGTAAGAATCTGATAATGAAAATAGGTCATTCACAGAGAGCTGCCAGGCAAATAATTTCAGTTGAAAGTTAAAGCGACTTCTAGATCCTTAGGGTTTAAGCTCCACTGGGTTTAACTTATATTAAAATAAGTTCCTTTCTCTTGTTGGTTCAGGGACACAATGAAGTGGGCAGGCACAGTCGCATTGATGTGCTGCTGCCTATCCCCATGCAAAGAGCACAAAGCCACAGGGCATTTTACCAGGGCCTGAAACGATAAACATTTAATAAGGACACTGCTTCTTTTTTTTGGGGGGGGAGTGGCTGGCCGGTACAGAGATCTGAACCCATGACTTCGGTGTTATAAGACAGTGCTCTAACCAACTGAACTAACTGGCCAGCCCTACCATTAATTTTCAAAAGGTGGTAAGGTCCCTTCCACCAACGACAGAACAATAAGAGCTTAAAAGTAAAGGGCAGTGTTGGGGGGAGCCTGGGCTCCAGGACAGGAAAAGCTTAGGTGGAAATTAAGGGGCAGAGATGAGGGCAGCTGGTGTGGCTTCAGAGCTCTACAATAATGGTAGTTTACATGATTGAATCAGCATGAGAGAAATGTCAGTTATCTAATCTGCTGCTCTCTGCTATTTTAGTTCACCATCACCACTTCAGAATTCAAGAAGAATGCCAGGGTTATAAAGAAGGAAGGCCAATGACTTTGGCTTTGGGCCAATGGCCCTCACTCCTGCTTCCTTCTCAAATTTTCAAAATTGCTGACTCTACACCTTCCCTTCCATAGCAAACCTAGGATACATAGCCTGAGGCAGGGAAGTCAAGCAAAAGAAACATTTTTGGAGCATTCCAGGCACTCTGCTAGGAGCTTTCACATTCACTATCTCATTTAATGCTCATAATAAAAAGAATGTCATTAGTTCACCATCATTGGGAAAGGACTTTGAGTTGTTTTCAACAGTACCCCTGGACAAACCACTATCTTACCCACAGACTGCCTGTGGAACAAAGTCACACAGCTTAAAGCCTAGTCGGCCAGACTTAGGGGCAGGGTTAAGAGGCCAGGAAATAGACCTTTGCTATATTCATGGACTCATCCATACCATGTTTAATCAACTGAGTTAACTGGACCAGAAAGGTGCTTAATACGAGGGTTCTTCAAGAAGTCTGTGGAAAATAGAATTAAAAGATAATATGAATCTTTCCATGAATGTTTTGAAGTACTTTCGTATTTAGTGCCTGTCTAAAATACCTTTCAAAGACAGTTTAGAGATTCCCATATAGGCACAAACTTCCCAAGTCCCAAGGAGAAATGTGAACTTTTCGACTTATTTTGGGGGGTTATTCTCCCTTCTTGTAGGTTTATTTTTATTTTTTTATTTATTTATTTTTTTTATTTTTATTTTTTTATTTTTTTTTAAATTATTTATTTG
>NW_007726401.1:415592-462908 GCF_000696425.1 Galeopterus variegatus | reverse complement strand
CTCTCTCCCCTCCCCCCCAAGAATGTCCTTTCCGTTTGCTTGTTGTAACAACTTCATGGAAGTATAGTTGTTATATCTTCTTCCCCCCCCCACCCCCCCCCGTAGGTTTAAAGAAAAATGCTGCTGCTAGCAATCTAACCTTTTCATAGGACACCCTTCTGAACCCCTAGCACAGCTGTTTTAAATTTACTTGCAATGCAGAAAACATGATTTGTAGATGAAACACTGAAGTGCCAGGCAGTTACTTACTAGCTGTATAAATAAGTAACTGTAAAAGGGCTAGTTACTAATACTGAAAAAATAAAATGTTTATTGGAAAGTATGGAAAATGCCTGCAACTTACTACATTGTGCTCATTAGTGTTTCTGTAACTAAGGATCAGGTACACCAGGAAATCACAGAGGAGAAACAAATTCAAGGGAGTTTAGAAGCCCAGAGTCATCTGGTGACAAAGCAGTAAACAGGCTACCTAAACAAGGTAAGAAGAATAATCTGCTTGTTACCTTAAACATAGAAGTAGGGAAACAAGGTCAGCATTAGAAGCCAGGGAGAAATACAACTTCTCCTTGCTTGGTGGTTTCATGGTGATACCAAATTCAGTATCACTGCCACAAAAATCTTCTAAACAACTTCACCAAGAGTTAGTAAACATTAATTTATGGTCAAGATGCTGCAGGTATGGCTTGCCTGACACCTCAAATTTCCAACTTGCTCGGCCACAGTGCACCCAAAGAGTTCAATATTTATCAAATCGACATGCAAAAGAAGTAGTCAGCATTTCCTGTATCTCCTAGGCTTTGTAACTTCTCCAGCTTGAGCAAATTTGAAGAGCTGAAGGGGCTCTACCAGCTGTATCTCATGGAAATCCTTCAAGCTCATTTATGATTCTCTTAGGCATCACTTCTCAGTCCATAACAATTCCAGGTGGAAATTTTACTTCCTCAAAAATAACTATCATGTTCTAGTAATTCTTTTTCTCGCAGATTGAGGTGGCGGGGAGTAGATACCCATCAAATATTGAATTCAGGTTCTAAGATTTTTAAATGGAAAACAAATTTTTATACTCTTACCATAATATTCCCTAAACTTGCTGTAGTTACAGAGCCCTTCCAGATATTTCTTTAAGCCTGACAATTAGCCTATGAGATATATGTAATTATTCCTATGATAGAGCCAAGTAACCACACTTCTCAGAGATCTTATAATCATTTTAAGGTATGTTATGTCAACCTCCCACTCCCACCCCTTGCACCCCCACCTGAAACTCCTTGATGGCTCCTCATTGCTTTCCAGACAATGACCAAGTTCTCTACGTGGCTCATAAACTGGACCTGCTACCTCATAACCTTTTTGCTTGCCATTCCCAGCTCATGCCCTAGTCCCCAGCCACACTGACCCACAGGGGCTTGCAGAATACATTTTGTTGCCCCCAGGCCTGGGGCACCATGCACTGTTAGCACGCACTGTTCCGTCTTCCTGGAGCTCCTTTCACTCTACACCTTCCCTCTCCTGGCTGATTTGTCCACATTCAAGTCTCAGCTTAGATTTTTCTTCCTCTAGGAAGCCCTCCCCAATCCCTAAAGATCTGCCTTGCTAGCTGTGAGACTTTAGACACGTTTCATCATCTGTGCCTTTATTTTTTTAGCCATAAAAATGGGGGAATATAGTTCCTACATTATATGCCTGTTTAGGGAACAAATGAGTTATTACACATAAAGCATTCAGAACTATGCCTGACAGTTACCTAATGCTCAGTCAGTACTGTCTATTGTTATTCTATGCATCCCTAGTACCCAATATCACCTGCCTTGTATCACATCTCCCATTGACTTTTCTATCTACTGGAGTCCATACTTACCTAAGGGCTGAGATGGTCTTGTTTATTCTCTACATACTATGGTACCTAGCATGTTACCTTCTCCATAGCAGGTTCAAAATAAATGTTGAGTTGAATCAAAGTGATTTTTTTTTCAATTTTCTGATTACTTATTAGTGTATTTTTATGAATTATTACCAAAATCTATCCCTGGACCAATGTCGCCTAACTTATATGAGGGTACTTCAAAAAGTTTATGGAAAAAACAGAATTAAAATACAAATCTTTCCATGAACTTTTAAAGTATGTATGTATCTACATTGAAAGGTTCCAGGCTCTAGGTAATTACCTGTCAATGGATCATGACATCAGCATGACAAGACATAGGTCAAAGACTACAGCTCTAGCTCTGCAACCGTGTATAGCCTCCCACAAGACTCTTAACTCTGAGCCTCAATTTTCTCACGGTGGGGAGAGGACAAGAGGATCCACCTCACAGGGCTGTTGTGAGGATTAAGTAAGAGAAATAACATGTGGAAATACTATATAAACTAGTCAAATACAGGGTGTTTTTACTCAATGCTGCAAATCTGATATCATTCTACCAGACTGGGAAGTTTCATTTACCCCAGACTAGTTCCAGAAAATGCCTATTCTAGGCCGTCAAAATTATTTTGAATCTAGCAAAAATGCCCTTTTGCCAGTGCTGTAAGAGCCTGGATACTTTGTTCTTTGAATTGGAGCCCTCTTTGGAGGCAGAAGAGAGAACGCGCCAAGCCCAGTCACTTCCTTGTTGTCCTGCCTGCAGAAGAGCTGGTGCCACTAACCTGTAGAGCTGGTGATGGGCACGGAGGCTGCAGTGTTAAGGCTGCTCTGGAGTCCATTCAGCTGCCCTTCTGCAGAGGACCCTCTGAAACACACAGGAGCTTAGTCAGACCTGCGTGCAGAAAGGCAAGGTCAAATACAGGCTCTCCAATGGCTTTGCCCCTGGCTCTTGGTGTTTTTTTTTCATGCGGTTCATTCCCTTGCTTCTTTCAAGACTTTGTTTAGGGCCGGCCCCGTGGCTCACTCAGGAGAGTGTGGCACTGGTAGCGCCAAGGCCGCGGGTTCGGATCCTATATAGGGATGACCAGTGTGCTCACTGGCTGAGTGTGGTGCGGATGACACCTTGCTGAGGGTTGCGATCCCCTTACCAGTCAGAAAAAAAAAGACTTTGTTTAAATGTCATCTTATCAGAGAGGATGTTTACAATGAATCTATACCCTTCATCTACAATATTACTACAGTCATCCCTTGGTATCAGTGGGGGATTAGTTCTAGGACCCCCTGCTGACACCAAAATCCATGGATGCTCAAGTGTCTTACATAAAATGGCATAGTGTTTGTGTATAACCTACACACATCCTCCCATATACTTTAAATGATATCTAGATTACTTATAATACCTAATACAATGTAAAGGTTATGTAAATAGTTATTATACTATACTGGTTTTTTATATGCATCATTTTTATTTATTATTTTTTCCCCCAAATATTTTCAATCCACAGTTGCTTGAATACACAGATGTGGAGCCTATGAATATGGAGGGCCAACTGTATTTTAAAATTTATTGTCCATTTCTCTCCACTGGAATGTAGCTTCAAGAAAGCAAAGGATTTGATCATTGCTGTGTCTCCAGTGCCTAGAACCGTGCCTGGCACATAATAGGCACTCAATAAATAGTTGTTTTTTAAATCAATAAATTAAATTCCTGGTGTTGACTTAGATAAGTCATAAGAAAACACATTTTTTAAAAACTAAGTTTCATGCACAACAGTGATTCTAAAGTGGGGAAGGAAAGAGGGACAGATTTTGCCACCTCCTCCCAACAGGAGACATTTGGCAATGTCAAGACATTTGAGGTTCTACAATTGTGGGGTGATACTGGCAGGTAGTGGGTAGAGGTCAGGAATGCTGCTAAGCATCCATCCTACAGTACACAGGGAAATGCCCCAAAACAAAGAATTACCTAGTCCAAGATGTCAATAGTGCTGAAGGTAAGAAACCATTTTATAGCACCTCCCCTTATGCCAACTTTGATAAGAGACAGGACAGAGTATTCTTTGGGCAGAGTTTTCTCAGCTATATGTCTTAGGAATTCTGGGACTAGTCTGATGCCCTTCAGATCATGTCAACTTTCCCTGTTACAGGCTCTTACAGCTCTCTGTAATTATTTCATTGCATTTATCAAATCATAATTATGAAACTGTGGATCTAGTTGTTTAAAATCTGTCATCCTGGGCCGACCCCATGGCGCACTCGGGAGAGTGCGGCGCTGGGAGCGCAGCAGCGCTCCCGCCGCGGGTTCGGATCCTATATAGGGATGGCCGGTTCGCTCACTGGCTGAGCGTGGTGCGGCCAGTCACAAAAAAAAGACAAAAAAAAAAAAATCTGTCATCCTTGCTAGAATGTAAACTCCATAAACATAGAGACTGTATCAGTCTCATTCACTGTTGTATCCCCTTGAACAACACAGGTTTGGAATGCATGGGTCCACTTATGTGGATTTTCTTCAATAAATATATGTACAATACTGTACATTTATTTTCTCTTCCTTATGATTTTCTTAAGAATACTTTTTTCCTCTAGCTTTATTGTAAGAATATAGTATGTAATATGAGGAGTCTTCAAAAGTTCATGGAAAGATTTGTATTAACTTTTAGTTCTATTTTCCCATGAACTTTTTTAAGTACCCTTATACATATCACATACAAAATATGTGTTGGTTGACTGTTTATGTTATCAATAAGGCATTTGGTCAACAGTAGGCTATTAGTAATTTGGGGGGGAGTCAAAAGTTATATTCCAGTTTTCGACTGCATGACTGCAGGGGCATGGTGGGGGTTGGCCCTCCTAACCCTTGTGTTGTTCAAAGTTCGATGGTGTTTGTAAATAGTCTAGTAGTTGCTGGGAAATTTCATTTGTGTATGTAATAAAAGGATAGTGTTATTGATTATTTAATAGTTTTTCATTGTTAATCTACATTCTTGATATCTATATCTTAGGCTGTGTTCAGAAATATCAAATAGATCATGATAAACCTGGAAAAAGCTGGAAAGGACTTTATATATTATTTGGTTTAACTTCTTATATCTGTTCCTAAACTTATTCTGTCTTAATATTGCTGTTCCTAAATTTTTAAAAATTTTTTTATTTTTATTGAATCAAAATTGATTATACATATTTTGGGGGTTCAACATCGAGATATGTTGATGAAATCAATATTACTAGAATATATATTGTTACAAATCATAATTATTTTTTTTTTTTTTTTTTAAGATGTCTGGTAAGGGGATCTTAACTCTTGGCTTGGTGTTGTTAGCACCATGCTCAACCAGTGAGCTAACCGGCCATCCCTATATAGGATCTGAACCTGTGGCCTTGGTGTTATCAGCACCACACTCTCCCAAGTGAGCCATGGGGCCAGCCCTTAATAAATACTTCTTGAACAAATCTGACCCATTGCACCCATAAGTACATTTACTTGTTGGGCTCATCTACTTTGATTTTAGTTGATGTGTAAAAATTTTACCTGGGAGATTAAAGCTTTCATATACTGTTCTTTTTTCTTTTGTTGTGGCTGCTGAACAACAACCAATCCAACTATTAGTACCCCACTCCCAATACCATTTTTTTTCATTCATTTGTTAACACAAAAATATTTTTTAAGCATTCCTTGTGTTCAGCACTTGGGGTGAAAGAGACATTAAAGCAAATACGTAAGACACAAACTGTGTGACAAATGCTAAGGAGAAAAAGCACATGGTGCTATATGAGAGAACGACACTGGGGAAGGTGATTTTGATGGTAAGGAGAGTGCCCAAGAATGGTCTTTCTGATTTCAGTTGAGTCATGAAGTTACGAGAAGTAGGCATTAGCCATGAGTAGGGAGCAGAAAAGAGCTTTTCATGAAAAAAACAGCATATATAATGATTCTGAGGCAGAAAGGGGCTTAGAATGTCCTAACAACCTTTAAAGACCAGCAGAGAGGGTGGGATGGGGTTGGGCAGAGGCAGGCAGTGAAGTTTGCCAAACTTCCTTGACAGGAATCACCTGAGGTCACTTGTTTATTATACAGCTTTCCAGGCCCTTCCTTTGGAGACACTGACTCAATGGGTCTGGAATAGGGCATGAGAACTTAGGCTTTTTATAGCACCCTAGGTGCCCAGGTGATCATATCACCACAGAAGTCAGGAAAACATTGGATAGTTGGTAAAGAATAAGGTGGTATTAGGCGCACTTGCAGAGCTGGACAGAGGTTTAGGTGCCCAGGTAGTCCCTACACACCTGAAAGAGACATGCCCCTTGAGAAGACACAGCCTGGCAAGCAAGCAAAGATCATGTTGTCTTATAGCCCTTTCCCTCTGGCAAGCTGCAATTTGAACCCTGCCCTCTCCTTTCTACTTTCGTTTTGAGGATGAGAGAACCATAGAGGCAGAAGGAGAGAAAGGAGCAGAGGGCTTCTCCCTTTTCCCCACAAGCCTCAGCTATGGATAGCTACATCTTAAATGCTTATGCATTTAATTTCAGCCCCTTATGGATCTAAAAACCTACCCAGAACATCTACAGGCTGATATTTGCTCTTCTAGATCCAAGTGAAAAAGGAAAACTTCTGGAGGACCTAGGATAGGCTCTTTCCCTGACAGAAGTTAAAAACCTTTAGGGTCACTGTGCTTGCTTGGGAGCGCCATGTGGAGAAAAGCCACAGGGCTGGTCTCAGTTTCACAGAGGAAGCCCTGAGTGTTAGTGGTCAAAAGGGGAACAGGCAGACAAGACCTTTGAGTCAGTAGAAGGAACAGAGGTGATGAACAGGGAGCTAACTGAAGGATTAGAGGGGCCTGAGGGGTTAGATCTAATGAGTTCTGGGTTCCTCAAACTCTCTAACCTTCTTTCTCTCATCTTGGGAACTCCCCCTGTTCCTCACCCAAGATCTCCTGACGCTCTAGCCCCTTGTGCACAGTTCCACTCATTCTTCCATCTTCCTTCCTCCCATCAAAGGCCTTGGGAGCCACCACTGATTTGGAATTTGAACATTTCTAATGACTCTACTGTTTCTAGCATAGGGTACCCATTCCCCCTGTGATGCAGAAATGCATCCATAGCAATCCAAAGGGAAACTCTTGAGTGGATTTTTCCACGGAAACACTGGAATACAAAGTGCTTTACATCTGTTATTACTACTTCAGGCACATTATGGGTAAATACACTTTTGTTGTGATAACATCATTTCCTTGGGAAAATACTTCTGGACAACCCACTTCTAAGTAAGAACTTTTGAAACACAGCTGTCTAGAGCCTGTATGTTAATTTGCACTTGCCCCTGCAATGATTCTTTGCTGCTTTCCTGGGAATACCTGTATTTTAGGAAATATTTATGTAGGGAGGTATGTATATGCTCCCTTGGTTGTCTTAAAGTCAATTACTATGCTTTAACAACAGGCTAACAGGACCTCCCTCATAGGGTTTTGAGGATTAAATAAAATGGTGAATGTAAAGCATATCCTAGCACAATGACTGGTGTTATAATTAAAGACTAAATAAACATGAACTATTATTAGTATTGCCATTTTTACTTAGGAATATTGATTAATACTCTTTGTGTTCATTATAAGCCTATTTACATACAGAAGAACCAAATTGGATGACTCACTGACTCCAATATCAGTATGGAATATTAGTGATAAACTTGAGAATGACCACAGACATTCAGAACCTGAAAGTTAAATTTCAATTTGCCATTAAAGTCAAAAAGTAACTGGCAACCTACAAGGCAGAAATCTCACAGTTAAAATTACTCTTAAGATTCCTCAGGAAGAAAGGTCTCATTTGAGATGGACAAACTATCTCTTAATTAAATCTAACATATATATTTTTTTCTGCCTGTGTCAGAATGAATCACTATTTGTTCAACTGTGCACCAAATTAGGCAGGTGGCTTATATTAAGGGGCTGTGTTGTATAAAACATACATCTTCATATATGAGAATAATAGTACAGTGTGATGCCTTCTTACAAGAAAGACTGGTGGGGACTGAGACTGACTGCCTGGAACAATGTATCTCCCATCTTATCTTGACTGGAATATCAAATAGACTCAGTCACTTTATTGAAATTATCATTCCTTTTCTCTCTGAATAGCTGAATGGGGAAAGTCAAATGTGTGTTTCATGCAGCTCCATTACCTGATGTTTTCTGATCATAGTACAGTTGGAATATGAAGAGGTAGGTAAAGATGAACTCAGAAAGACTGGAGTTATAAAAGAATCAAGAATTTTACAGTGAGAAATACTAAAAAGATGGGACAAAAAAGGTGCCATTAACTTTATATTACACAAAAGTTAGAGTTCAAATTCAAGAGTGACAGATGTGAGTATTTAGCCCTTAATTGCTCTTCTTGAAAATGGTGCGAGTATCTAGGAGAAGGAAGTTTTAGATGTAGTGAAAGGATGAGAGTTAGAGGTTTACCAATCTCAGCCAGAATAACAGACCTAATTTAGGCCCTTCTCTGAGGATGAACTGTCTGTCGTGATCATTAAAATCTGCTTAAGGGCAGGCTTCACTAATTAACTTAGCTATTTAAAAAACTATAATAGGAAATGTGTCTGTGTATAGTGGCAACAAAGAATTAGAAGAATTCCATTAATAGTGACATGCTCCTTTCAACTAAGGCAGTATCTTTCCTTGGGACATGTTTGCAGCTAGCTCATAGTTTCCTTAAATATTACATGTATACCTCCTAACCCAGGATTCGATTTACTTGCTCCACATCTATCTACTCTGCCTCTTCCATTATTCTGAAGTGTGACATGGGCATTATTTCTACTCTCAAGGAACTGCTCTTCTGGATATTTCAAAGAAGTTGTTCAATGATGCATTACAAATCACATTCTGATAAGATGAAATACTGCCTGAGTTTATCATTTTAAAAGGTTTCTTCTAGTGCAAGTCTCTACTTAGGGAATATAAGCCAATCAAACGGCTGGCTAGGAATTCCACTGGCTTCAACACCACACCATATAGCCAGCCTATATAACATATCAACAAATGAGCAATATCCCCATTATCCATTTTGCTGGTAAGGCTTCTGATGTGCTTTTTTGTGGATCTTCATTTCCTTTATTTGTAGTTTCCTCTGTTCTTTCTTTTGCCCATTATTTTCATCAGTGGAAACTTTTCTGAAAGCGATATGCTTTCTTTAAGGTCTGTTTTGTTCATTACTTCACAAGGTTGACTGTGGTTTGGTGCTATATTGTTTCTCTTTGGGTTCATTTCAAGGCTTTCCACATCTCTAACACAAGGATACTAGTTTTCTATTTCAATGGTTTAGTAAAAGTTTATCTTGGATTCATGCCACCACATCAGAGATGACCCTTCTGTGGAAGGAAGGACCCACAAGGGAAAATGCTCAAGATTTTACAGAAAGAGCAGAGCTACAAATGCTGACCTCATCAGGGCTGTGGCAAAAACAGACATAGTTGCATTTGTGAAGGTCCTGAAAATAAACTTCCACAAACTTGGTCATTTTCATATAATATTGGTGATAACCAACCTCTTTCAATTCCCAAAGGAGAGAAGAAATCCCAAGACTGCAAGTTAGGTTAAGAAAATGAATTCCAAAAAAAGGGACATGTACACTGACTTTTCTTAGCAAACATTTAGTTACATATTAAATACCTCACAACTTTCCTTACAACATACCTACATGTGCATAGGTATATGCACGCCTCTTCCTTTTTACCTATCAGCCCAGGGATTATGTAGGCATTTCACAAAAAGAAGCTAATATGCTAATCCTTAAAAAATAAGAATTAGAACATCAGTAACTAGGGTCTGGTTCCAAAACCAGAATTTCAACAAATTCTGAGTGAAGTCAACTTCTGTGCAATAGTGGTGCACAGGACTCCACTTTGTAGATATGCTACACATTATCCACTCCACTGTACTGTGGTTACATTCCTTTTTGTTCCTGATAATATCTATCTGGGCCCTTTCTCTCTTTTTATTCATTAGCCTTTCCAGTGGCGATCCTCTCCATTGCTTGTTGTCAATTTCACCCATTCCTTCAACAAGTATTTAATAAATATCTAGCATGTGTCAGACACGGTTTGAGGTGCTGTTCTCTCGTGTTCTACTTAGGTTTTCTTTATCTTCAAGGAGAAGTCATTTTGATATTTTATATTTTTTGAAATATTATCTTTCACCCAGGTTTTAGAATTTAGTGGCGTACAATTATGCAGTGTTCTCATGATTTTTCAATCTCCCCTATAAAGTCTTTTTATTTTTAATGCCCTTATTTTTCTGGCAGATGTACATTTACTTTCTCCTTCCCTTCTCCCTACCCCAAACTAGATAAGGTTTTGAACTTTAATTTTACTGCTTGCTTTTCACTTTATATTGCTTTTCTTCTTGATTATTTTTATCTTTTTCCTTAGCTTTGTTTTATTGTCCCTTTTCTTAACTTAATGAGATGAAAGCTTACTTCGGGTATGACAAATATGTGCATTTTCACCCCCCTCCTCATCTTGCCTGCCTGTGGCAGACACTACTAATATGTCAAAGCACTCCTTTTCGCTAAGCTCAGAGAAGTCCTCAATTCTTCTCAACACAACACTCTGGGCAATCAGCTGAAGCCAATTTATCAATTAAACCCAATGTGCCACGTATCTTGGTTAATTTCACTCTTTCTGTATTTTAACAAAGAAAATGACTAAGATTATGAATTTACTTTTGAGCACATCTTTGACTACATTTCAAATATAAGTTCTGATGAATATAATTCTTATTTATTTTCAGTATAGTCTGCATTATAATTTTGATCCAAGTTACTTAAACTAATATTTTAAAGTTTCCAGATTACGTGGGCGTTTCGTTCAGACTTTTAATATCTCATTTTATTGTAAAGTAGAGAATGAGGCCTGTATAATTTCTATTTTTTGAGGATTTAATTGAAATGTTTAGTTTTAAGAACTACTCCATGGGAGCTCAGTAGGGCACAAAGTTCTGTATCTATTAATTTAATCTTATTAACTATATTGTTCGAAACCATTTATGTCCTTATGTTAGGTTTTATTTGCCTATAGTAGTGACTATTACTTCTATTCTCTTTCTGGAATTCATTATTTCGGTTTGAATCTATCTTTTCTCTCATCATTTTTATCTTTGTATACTTTTCCTCAGGATTTTTGACATTTGTCTTTTATTTCACAAATTCAATTTTCTGCAGTGCCCAATCTCTATTCACTGTGTTCAATACAATTTTTCACTTAGGTAGTTGTCATCTCTACGCAATCCTCCCTGACCTCAAATACTTGCTCTTTCTATATGACAGCTTTTTCTAGCTCTACACACAGACACATTCTATTCTCAAATTTTGTTAAGAACACACATTAGTTATTTTCTTTCTTGCTTAAACTTACTTCAGAGGTTGGCAGTGCCTCTGAATCTTCTCCATGAAGCCTTCTTTTAAGCTATACAATCTATTCCCAGGTGCCAAGATTTTTCAATATTTGCTCATCCTTAGAGAAGAAAGTCTAAGTTTGCCATTAAGGGCTTATGTTCATGGAGAAACTGATATGGATTCTATCAGAGGTTGTTATAAGTTCCTGCCCAAATCTTTTAAAAAGAGATTTCCACACTCAGGTAAGGAAGAAGGCAAGGGAGGAATGGGAACTATCCAGCAGTTACACTACCATTTCAATAACCATTTTTAACATCCCAGCAGTCAAGGATGAGAAGTGAGATTTTAATTTAAATTACATAACTATGAATCACCAAAGGAAGACCCATGCAACTATATACAACCATGCAACTTTTGGTTAGGTGTGGTTGCTATTACCCATCTCTCCGACTGATGTCAGTGACCTTGTCAAAAGCAAGCCCTAAGACCTCCTAATGCTGCCCCTGAGGTCCATATGATAAGGGTTTGTAGAAGAGAGGGTCTAGATGGCAGACCTCCTGATTGGCACTCACCTCTTCCTACCTCCAGGCCCTGTCCCTTAGAATGAGAGGGTATTGTCTGGGGTATTCCAGGTCTTCTGCTCATTTCCTAGACTGCACTTTCACAGGAAGGCAATATATAAGAGCCATCGATATTGTTCTTCAATCTAATCCTTCCTACATCAAACAGAATTCTAACACCTTTAGTATCAGAGCGACTTTACTTCTTTCTCCTTGTGAATATTTATTTCATTGATTAAGTGGTAAAACTGAAAGGGAGGGAA
The DNA here is from genome assembly GCF_000696425.1 of Galeopterus variegatus. Lineage (NCBI taxonomy): Eukaryota > Metazoa > Chordata > Mammalia > Dermoptera > Cynocephalidae > Galeopterus > Galeopterus variegatus. Next base: position 450,831 of record NW_007726401.1, on the reverse strand, counting down.
GTGAGTTCTTAGGTATGTGTATTGTATTTTTCTCAAAGCAATATTTTAGGATGACTAATCCTTCATTTGCTGTACAGATGTATTTGAATGGATTGATGGGGACCTTTAAAATCAATGGTCTACTGGGAAGAGTTTGAGTTTAGCACAGTAGGTGATATAAGTTCCAGTTTTGACACTGCCACTGACCACCTTCGTACCTAGCCATATTCATAGCCCCACGGTATGCCTCCATTCCTTTATCTTCTAGCACAAAAATTTTGTAATTACATATTTTAGAAATGCATAATTTAGAGAATCCTATATTTAAGGATAGATATGCCAGATTCAATCATTTTTCTTTTTTTTTTTTTTTTGTCTTTTGTCTTTTTCCGTTTCTGGCAACGGATCGCAACCCTCAGTGTTGCCCCCGTACTGGACCGGGGACCGGCAATGGGATTGCAACCCTCGGTGTTGCTCCCGCGCCTCGCTCAGCCAGTGAGCGGGAACCGGTCTGTATGTGGGATCCGAACCCTCGGGCGGGAGCGCCGCCGCGCTTCCCAAGCGGCGCACTTATCCAGTGCGCCACCGGGCCGGCCCCTCAATCATTTTTCTTGAAACTACACATAATAAAAAGCTAAAAGGCTGACAGAAGATGGTTTACCTACAATATGCCATCTCCTATGCTTACACCAAGAACTTTAGGACCATTATATCTCCTGTTTAGTTTGCTCTAGAATCTTCTCGCTTTCATGACTCACATGTTAAAAAGATAGAACACTTTTTTTTCTATCTGATGCTTATTTTTAAATTCTTCTGACATAAATCTCTGAACGTCTTTCATCATCCTGCTGATCTTACCAAATGGTCACATTAATTAATATTTAGTTTTACCAGGCTGCTTAGCTTTTGATCGCTTCCCTCCTTCTTAGCAGCCTTTAACAAACACCACTGTCCTGGGTGCTGACAGAGAGAAGCAGTTACCTCCAATTTCCACTGAGGTCACCCTGATGCAGAATATCCTAAGACCCGGGTAAGGAAAGGTAATCCCAGCTATTCAAAGGAAAACACTGCAGTTCAATTTGTGTTTCTTAAACAGTTTTTTTTTTGAGAGAAGCCTCCCAAATTACAACAGCTTTGACTCTGCCCTTTCAAATTCACCTCTAGCCTATGAGTTTTGCCCATGTTCCTGGCAAACTTCAATCCCCTCAGGTTTCTTTCCCCATATTTCCTGGAGAGTAGGATTGTGGCTCTGAAAGAAAGGTCATTTACAAGGAAGAGACAGTTAGGATGCATGTAATTGTTCACAGGCTGTCATCTTTCTCAGTTCAGCTGACTGCTTGGAAGAAATACCACAAATAGTTTTGAAAGGAGGATCTGAAGCGGGTACTAAATTATGAAGTGTTGCAAGCATTAGAGAGGAAAATCAAGAAAGGCTATTGGCACTATGAAAATGGTTAAAAAAAAAGGAAAAAATTCTAAATCATTCTCATCACAGAACTGACAAATTGAGATTTAGCTAAAGGAAATGTAAGTATATGAATTTGAGAACTATGACGAGCTGCTGGGCTGAGAAGGAATGAGGAAAATGGCTGTAACGCGTCAGGATTAAAATACACGTGCTCATAAAAAAGCTTTCAATGGAATGGACAGAAAAAAAAGTTATTTTGGTTAATTATTCAGTAGAGACAGTGGTTTTTGTTGTACAGATGGGAAAATGAAACTTTAGAGGGAAAGTGGCTTGAGTATTATCATAAAGAAATAGGACCCCACTGTTCTGATTCCCAACTCCCTTTGCACCAAAATCCAAATGAAATTCCATCTTTTATGTTCTATTGTTCTCTAAACTCAACCCTCTACGATGTGGAAACTTTGATGCTCTTGGAAATTGCTCCTATATTTGTCTAATGCCAACTTCTGTGCTAGAAAACGCTTGAAGTCCAACCCATAAACACAGGGTTTGGCATGGTCAAAAGCTCATTACAACTTCTCATTAGTTGGATCTCTTGGGGCAACTATGGAATTCCTGAGTGTGACTCAGTATCACCAGTCATAACTAAGGGTTCCTGATTAATCCTAACCGAGCCAGACTGAAGGCCACAACAAGATCCAAGCAAATGAAGCAAAACATCTTGTAAGGAAGAAAGTAAAAAATTACATAAAAGTTTCTTGAAATGCCATCCTATTGTTAACATAATACCTAACACTTATTTAGCATGTACTATGTACCAGGCATTGCATTTGTACTTGACATTCATTTATTTCTCTTAATAACCCCATGAGACAGGTACTACTATTATTCCTGTTTTATTTATTTATTTTTTGTGGCTGGCTGGTAGAGGGATCTGAACCTGTGACGTTGGGGTTATAAGCCTGCATTCTAACCAACTGAGCTAATCTGCCAGTCCCCTTTTTTCTTTTTTTTTTAAATTCCTATATTAAAATAAGAAACTGACTCACAGAGATATTAAATAACTTCCTATGTTGGCTAAGAACAAGAATTATTTTAGAATAATAAGAATATATCAACTGATACTCAAGATTCTGATTTAAAGAGCCATGAAAAGTTTCTCTAGATTAAAAATAACTTCATTGATGCAAATAAAGTATGGAGTTTAGTTCACAGTAACATATAAATGATAGTTTTTTAATATGGTACATTCTTCAAATGGACCATGGCAATGTAAGATGTTAACAATGGGAAAAACTGGTGAGGGGTACATAGGAACTCTATATATATCCTTACAACTTTTCTGGAAATCTAAAATTAATATAAAATAAAGTTTATTTTTTAAAAACCTTTATCTGGATATCTCACACAGGAAGCTTTTCATCGAGTCAGTCCAGATGAAAAACCATGCTATTCTTTTTCCTAAATGTCAGGAGAATATTTGAAATCAGTAGGGCCCTCAAAACACTGTGCTTTTTACACGTAAGGGGGAGAATGTTAAAGTCTCCATTAGTGCTAACTTAGTTTTAGAGACTCGTGCTAGAGTTTTTAAGGCAAATTGGAAACTATTTCCTGGAACAATGCCTCACAGCATGCCTTTTGATATTTGGATTATATTTCTTAAATTCTGAAGAAATCTCTGCTTTTTCCCCTCTTCTGTGCATTTTTGATGCTGAGCTGTTTCCGGTTTTCCCACACTCCTGCCTGTCACAGAGAAGAAACCACAAAAATGCGGCAAAGCAAAGTTTGTCCAAAGAGCAGCAATTCCATCTCAGGAGGCTGAAGAGTTCTCCTGCCAGTAGTGAATTCAGGGCAGTGAGCAGCGTCTTCAAATGCCACCCTGCTTCCTGAGCCTACATCTTCACAAACCAACCAGCTGGCCACACAGGCCACCAAGGGCCGTCTCAGGGTATTGGCAACAATCAGAGAATCCACAAACAAGGACCACATTGGCAAATTAAACATTCACATCTGACTCCCTAATTTTCCTAGTTAACTGCAGATTATTCAAACCTGCAAAGGAGAGTGTGGTTTTAGAAAGCATATGATGGTAACGAAGTCTTATTGAGTTCTTATGTGTGCCAAGCCTTGCTCTATGTTCTTCACATATATTAACTCTATTAAATATTTACCAACTGACCTATGAAGTAGATACTCTTATTGTTCCATTTTTACAAATGAGTAAATTGAGGCTCAGAGATTAAATAACTTATATCTTGCTGAAGTTGTCAAATTAGTAAAGTGTGGAGTGAAGATAGGCATCCAGGCAGTCTGGCTCCAGAGGCTGTACCCTTAAGGACAGGACTCTACTCTTTCTAGGGTGAGAGGACACACAGTTTCCTTTCTATTTTGCTACTGGCATTCAAACACGAGCTGTAGCCTTCCTAAAGCCCTTCCCTACCACTCCAGAGAGTTCTGCAGTCACTGCAATGCCAACTGTTCCTAGAACAATGCTTGGTACTTAGCAGGCACTGAATAAATATTTGGTTGATAAATGAATAATGGCAGCAATATAATTAAAACAGCCACAAGGGACTGTTTTCAACTCAAATACAGAATTTCATTCACCATCCAATGAGGCAAAAACAGTAACTACTTTTTCTATGTCCTAAGATTCTTTCTTACAAGTAAAATTGATCTTATGAAGGAAAAATGCCTGAGTAGCTTTAATGAGAGCGAGAGAAATACACAAATTTCCTCTAGGTGTCTGCACAGCAGGAAATACCTGCTTCTTCCAGACATCTCTGAAAAGCTCCCCAATTTTAAACTGGAAAAGGGCTGCTAGAATCAACATCCTTTACCAATCTATTTCTAGTTCTCTAGTTAAAAAATGGCTGTAGGTAGAGTGAAGGATTGTGATCTACAAAAACTTGATTGATGCATGAAAATATCTTTTTTAGTGTAAAATAGGTAGACTACAAAAGGTATTAGAAACATTGTTGCTACACAGAGCTTGTTGACTAGTGTCAATGAAGTTAACACCCCCAAATTAAATCTCTATCCTATGTCTTCCCCTTCAAATGCCTAAATGTGAACAAAAGATGTTGAATTTATATGAAACTGAAAAGATCTGATTAGGTAGTATGACCAAGAGAAGATACAATGAGGAAGAAGTTTTCAATTCCATTTTCCAAGCCCACAGTTCAGGGCTGTTAGCTTGGAGTTAGGCAGTGTCTGGTGCACCCGTCTGATTGTAACTCCTGTCCCAGGCCAGCAGAATTGGTTAGCAATAATCCTGAACCCAGCACACTCTCATCACAATCACCTGATCTCATCACAAGCATTTGGGGAACCTAAAAGCGCCTGCCCCTTCCACAAAGTAGAGCCCAGCCATAGGCATGTTTCAATAGCTCATCAGGTGATTCTAATTTGTACCCAGGGGTGAGAACCAGAGTTAGTCTTTATGCCCCACGAGGTGTTCTTGTTTTCAAAACTTCAGTACAAACTGCCTTGAAGTCTCCATAAATAAAGAGAACTATTAGCTTAGAACTGATACAACTCAGAAGAAATTAAATGGAAGATTATAGAAAACTTACTTGGAAGCCCTCTGTAATGCTGCCTTTCTGAGCACTTGTTTATGATTGGATGGAGGTTTGGGGACCAAGGAGGAGGAAGAACTTGGAGGTGGCACCACTTTTTGTGGCAGAGTGGTTGGCTTCTGGCCACTAGCTGTGGCACTTGAAATTCTGCAGCCTGCACCATTATTCATTGTCCATAAATTGGAGTTAGGTAGTGTCTGGCTGCCAAAGATTGCCTACAAGAAAAAGAAAAAAAAATGATTGATGGAGATCCCCTTCACGACCCATCTGCTACATGTAACTGGTTTATAATCCTAAAAGTAGGCAAAAAGAAACAGGAAACTGTTAAACAATTTTTTTTTTTTTTTGCAGCTGGCCGGTACAGGGAACCAAACTCTTGACGTTGGTGTTACAAGGCCACACTCTAACCAACTGAGCTAACAGGCCAGCCTAAAATAATTTTTTAGGAAAAACTTCTCTAATGTTGCCAGTGCTGGTCTAGATTCAGAGAATGGAATCTCTGTAAGCAGAGTGAGATGGTCTTGTTGAAAGCACACTGGGCTAGGAAGGAATCAGGACACCTGGGTACTATACTAACTAGGTGCTGGCCCAAATGCGTGAATTAGAAAAACATTTGGTGTCTCTCAGTCTTAGTTACCCTCATTGTTAACTTCAACAAACTTTATTGAATATCTCTTACTGGGTGTCAAGTACTAAAAATAGAGCACAGAACAAAACTGACTTGAAGCTTGACTCAATTCCAGCCCACTCCAAAAATCTGAACTCCAGTAGAAGGTTTGCTCGATTGAGAAAAGGTTAGAAGCCAATGCGGTCCAGGCATAGTGAGCAAACAGAGAGTGGAGAGAAGAGGCTGGAACAGAAACAGAATTTTAGTGTAGTAACACCCTGTTGACCTAAAGATTAACTTGAAGTTTTACATTTGAAAACACTTTCAAAGTAAAATTACCATATAAATACAAGTTAATTTATTATTATTTTTATTATTATTTTTTTTCCTTTTTATCTTTTTTACTGACCGGTAACGGGATCGCAACCCTCGGTGTCGCGCCCGTACCGGGGACCGGCAACGGGATCGCAACCCTCGGTGTTGCACCCGCACCGCGCTCAGCCAGTGAGCGGGAACCGGTCTCCACATGGGATCCGAACCCTCGGCGGGAGCGCCACCGCGCTCCCAAGCGGCGCACTCTCCAGTGCGCCACCAGGCCGGCCCTTAGTTAATTTATGAATACAAGATCAACACAAAGGTATTTTTGCTCAGAGGGTAAGCCTACAAATAAAGACTTAAAAATCACCATCTACACACCACAAATGCCAACATATATCTGTAGTTAAGATGTAAAAGTAGGGCCAGCCCGTGGCTCACTCGGGAGAGTGCGGTGCTGATAACACCAAGGCCACGGGTTTGGATCCCATATAGGGATGGCCAGTTGGCTCACTGGGTGAGAATGGTGCTGACAACACCAAGCCAAGGGTTAAGATCCCCTTACTGGTCATCTTTAAAAAAAAAAAAAAAAAAAAAAAGATGTAAAAGTATACTTCCTTCAAGTAGATGTTTAAAAAATCCTTAAAGATTATTTACCTCATTAGAAATAGTTTTTCTGTATCACAAATTTTGTTACTGGTCTTTCAACACTATTAACACTGCTTTCAATATGCATGCGTTATAAAAGCTTTAAATGTGAAACTATGTTAAGAGAAAAATAATATGACAAAATACATAGCACTTTTTATTAAAAGGATTTCTAGCAAGTGATTTCTATCTATAGATGCAACATGTAAAGAGACATGGGAGAAATGTCACTTCCTCATGGCAAGGCCTGATAGAATAAGAAGAGATACTCTTAGGAAACACCTTCTACACAGATTCACTAGTATTATTTTTATCCCTTATGAATTTTAATTTTTCAGATTTAAAAGATGAACTGGGTAGTTTTAGTAAAATGTTAACCAATCCTTCTATACTCATGTCCTGGAACGTCCCATTTCTGGGAAATGTGTCCAGGGGTCGTGGGCTAGACAGATATGAGGGGGATCAAGGGGTCTTGTGTGGAGTAAATGTGTTTGAGATGCCTGACAAAGAACAAAGAGATTCCAGAGGTACAGGATCTGAACATTTTCAAACTGACCAGTCTGGGATGTTCCCCATCTCTGCAAGCCACCTGAGGGAGAAACTGAAGAGCTATGTACTCTTCTCCATCTCTGATCTGAAGAAAAGGAACAAAGAAAGACCCAAGCCCATGCGCAAAGCCAGGAGGGCGGCAATGTTAAGTGTGTACACGTGGCACATGATGAAGGTCTTCACATGGTCCAAGAGAGCGCAGGAGCCCTGACTTTGCTTCAGCAAGCCTTCTGAGGACAAGTAACCAAACTTTCCAGCAAGATGTCAGGCTTCTAGGATGGACTCTAAAACAAACCCATTCTTTTCAATTGCTTGTTTCCATAACTGAGGGCCTCAAAATCTGTGGAGGAGACTCAACTGGAAGGGAGAAGACAGGAATAGGCTACCCTAGGCTTCTATTTTCACCACTACATCCTAGTAAGTGAGCTTGGATATGAAGTGTTTGGGAGATGCCTCATTCAAGATGAGGAGGAGACCAGAAACATTGTTAATAAAGAGCTCTTAGAAATAAAAATAGTCTTTATTGAGCTATAAGTTTAATGTTGTGAGGGAATTGGCATCAGTAAGAACATCTATTCAGTAAATGTTGCCATGTTGACAACATAACTATATCTCCGAATTCACCAAGTTTTACCTTTCTGGGACATCTAAATACAAATAAAAGAATGAACAATAAAGGCAAGTTCAGAACAGTGAGTATAGTAAGCTCCTATTTGTGCTTTTTTAAAAAAAGACTACATACAAACATACCAACACATACACACATTAGTATCTGCACAGAATAATTCTGCACGGATACACAAAAAACTGATAACCTCCAGGGAGAAGAACTTGCTACCCAGGGCTCAAGATAGGAAGGAGACTAGTTTGTTACTATGTATCATTTGTATCTTTTGCCTTTTGTTGTATGTGTGTGTAGTTACTTATTACAAAAATAAATTAATTATTAAAAAGACAAAAGGGAGTCAAGTTCTAATAACATTTAAGCAGGTAACAAATTAACTCTGAGTATAAGTCAAAATATACAAATGAAGCCCAAGTTTCAACCTGCTGGGTATAGGACTCCCTATTACATTGAGTTGAAGAAGGAATCAACTGTTCAAACACTGGCTTCAAAACCAGATTGGTAGGTCATCGCTGAAAGGCGGAGAGACCCAAGGTAAGTAGAAAAGAATATGGCTTTGCAGTTAAATATGGCTGGGCTCAAATGTAGGCCCTATCACTTATAAAATGGGTGATCTTTTCAAGTTACCTAACCTGTCTGAGCTTCAGCTTTCTCATAAGCAATCATAATGATTTTGCTAGATTGCTAGGGATTAAATGAAGATCATATAGGCAACTGTAGGCCAGGCATTCAATAAGATTTCTTGAAATAAATAAAAGTACTAGGCATACAGTAGACACTCAATGAATGCTCCATTTCTTCCCAAACATTTACTTCAGTTTATTGAGGAACTAAAACACTGGATGACACACAAGTCTACATACCAGTAATCATTTGTGAACAGTGGTTGCTAATAACTTTTTTCAACATATTTTTCTAGTCTTACAATGACGCTCACTAGCTGTGAAAGCAAACTCTTAAAAGGAAAACACATTTAGGTTCTCCAGATAATATTTACTCAATTCCTCTCATAGAAATTGTCTTTTCTTCTTCTGAACGCTTATAAAAACTTATTTGTATATCTCTCATCATGGTTAGTATATTCCACCTTGTATTACAGCCATTTATGTATGTACTTTTTCTCCCTTCTGGAAAATATAGCCATTTCCAGTGTGTGTTTGTGTATGATTAATTCTTGTTTCACCCACAGTGCCCACTAAAATGCAGAGGTGCTTAATGAACATTTACTTACCAACTATTCTTTTTTTTTTTTTTTTAGCAACAACTAAATTCTTATACAAAAAAATAGGCAAATGTGTATTTCCATACAGACATAATCTTTTAACAGGACCATTTTCTGGACTTTCAACAGTGCCTAGCATGCTATTTTTGTTCAACTCATACTCAGCCACAAAATGTAAGGAAGCCCTTCTGAGATTTCCAAACACATGCACCTTCCTAGATGCAAATTTTGTGCCAGGACCTTAGACATTAATGTTCTATATAAGATTAGTCTTTATCTCAACAAAATAAAATAAGTCAGGAAGACTTACTTCTCAGGAGACTGCCACTTGCCTGGACACTATCACTTCTCCCTATCTTCCTAATATTACTACTCTGATTTTGTCTGGGTAATAATGTGTGCCCAGCTACAAAGTTACATTTCCTAATCTCTTCCGTACCTAGGAATAACCACATGATACAGTTCTGGCCAATGAGATATAAACAGAAGTTTCTTGTGTGGTTTTTGGGAAAAGTTGTCAAAGGGGATGGACTCAGTACACACCTTTTCCCCTCTACTGTTCTTCCCACCTAGAACATGGATATCTAGCTAGAGGTGGACAGGCATAGGGTGAAAGTTACTCACTAAGGACTGCAGAGGATAAAGACAGAAGGAGCAGGGGTTTCTGATGCCACCATGGAGCCTGGGAGAGCTTATCTTTAGATTTCTAATTATACGGAAAAAAAATAATAAACCTCTAACTTGTTTAAGCCATTGGTGGGGGGAGGGAGTTCTGTTACATACAGCCAAATGGACTACTAACTGATATGAGAAATCTCAATCTACCAAAGATTCAAGCTTAAGTCTCAATACACCAGAACTGTACTGAATCTCAGAAAGCAGATATTCTTTCCAAATACAGTAAAAAGCTTCGAGATTGTGACCTGTGGTTTGGTGATCATACTCCAATATTCTGAATGGATAATGAAATTATTACAACTGTATACTATCTGAAATGTCAACAAGTTAGTAATGTAGACAAGTCTGCAGGTGTTTCACAAAAGCCAGGGCTAAGTGGGATAGGATTAAAGGTATCAAATCTGATAAGAAGAAACCCAGGAAAACACGTAGGCAATGTTAAAGCAGACATATAAATGGATGCATTTAGACTATTGGCAAAATCAGTCTCCCCAGGCCCCCACGGTCTGGACCCAATCCTACAACTCCAGGAACTATAGATCATGTAAACTGTTTTGTCCTACTATTCATTCATAAAAAGACAGAGAATTATATGAAGTTCTCTATATAATTTCTAAGAAATGTGAGGTTTGGATATACAATACTAACAACATAGGGATGGAGGCTGCTACAGTCATCAGTCAACCATCTGGGAATGAGAGAGCTGTGTGAACACTGGCCACTACTCAAGACCTGGTCAACATATACATGACTCTGGCTTCTTTGCTGGGTGTGGGAAAAAGTCATACTACAGCAAGGAGACTCAGAGAAAACCACAGCTTGAGGACTGGCTTGGCCCCAGGCAAAAGAATGGAAAGGCCTTCCTTCTCCCACAACATAAGGGTACTTGTGGGTGGGAAGGAGAAATTTCTGATAGAGAACACAGACTGCAACTTGGAAGGTTACAGGGAAGCAAGATCTGGGCTCTCTTGCTAAAAAGATAATACTGTTCAGAGATTAAATTCTGGAAGGTTTTGTTGTTTTTTTAATTCCTTCCAGAAAAATACTCCTTTTAGCTTTCACTCAGGCTTCTTGGTGATGGAAGAGAGCTAGATGGCTCTTTGTAATGAAATAACTCGATAAATTCATTTTTTGAGAATTAAGGAAGATTACATAGGCACATGCTAATCTCTATTTTATTGGTTAATATCTCTTTGTGTCCCTTTTCCTCTGATTTCAGAAAAGGAAACATTTCTAGGTATTCTTCCCACATTAGATTTTGCCCTAACTTGCCTGAAGTTCCCATTACATAGTGCTCAAAGACACTTCTAGTATGTTTCTCTCTGGCAAACTAAAGTACTGGGATGGTACATTTTCTTGGGCATGTAAGCCACTAATCACCTTACCACAACCAGGCCGAGAGCTGTTCATTGCAAAGAACACATTACAACTTTTGTGCAACCCTCTGATGCTGTATAAACCTTGGGGTCAAGGTGAGGGTGAGGGTAGCTGTTTCTATTTTGGCAAAAGCAAGCTTCCAAAAGGCCTTTGTTTCACACTGTATGGAGTTCTTGGCTGTGTTCCATTCACAATGTTTGTCAGCTGGGACAAGACTGGGGGCTGAGCAAGAGAAACAGTACAACTTCTGGGACTGCTATACAAAGCACTGGGCTATGACTCTGATGGGGGTGGGGCAGAAACCCAGAAGTTGCTATTATTCATACAGAGAGAGACCAATCACACAAATTACCTGAGACAGGACATGGAGCTGCCAGAGACATTGGAAGTCCTCTGGTTTATCCTTCCATTTCTAAAACCAACTAAGAATCTCCTCCTTTAGCTAGTAGGAAAGGAGGTTCTTACTACTTCAAATAACCTACTCTAAAGGATGTGAATACAGGTGCTTACCTGGACAGAATTTTGAAATTATTATTCGCCAATCATCAGAAATCAGTGTGCTTCAGACAGTCCACAAATTAACTGTACTTGCTAACATTTGAGTAGCGATGTAGGTAATTAAAACCAGATATTCAAATGTACTCATGAACCTTAGACTCCTTCATCTAAGCAAACTGAAAATCAAACAGTAGTTTCTGAGTTGGTTTTTCTTTTTTTGGCAGCTGGCTGGTATAGGGATCTGAACCCATCGGTTTTTCAATAGTATTGAGACACTTGAACTCCTCTTGGGCTGAGTGTGAGATATAACCAAAGATGCCTAACTATGAGGCAGTTGGCTAAGGCTAGGGAAATAGTCCATGACAATAAAACCCAGCAAAACTAGCCTTGTCAGTGCATAAATGACCTTCCCTCGTTAGCAGCCCCACCCCCATCTAACAAAAGAACCTCTCAGTCATACACTGATAGAGGCTGATATTCTGATGGCACATTCAGATTCCTATGACTGTAGACTCTGCTTTGCTTTCCATTTCTTTCATGTCTCCCTCAAGGCCCAGCAATGTTTGAACACTGATCAGACATGCACACAAAAGGTTGGTAGACAGTTTTTGTTTGTTCGTTTTTAAACAACACTTTAATTTCTTTAATACATGTTCATTAGAAAAAGGAAAACAGTGTTCAAAGTCATTTCTAATTCTACTCTCAGATATATTCTGTTAACATTTAGATGTTTTCCTATGTATATACAAACTTATTTTTTATGTGTATATATGTATTTCTGTGTGCTTACAAAAATGAAATCATATAACACTCAATTTTTTTTTTTTTTTTTGTCTTTTTCCGTGTCCGGCATCGGATCGCAACCCTCAGTGTCGCCCCCGTACAGGACCAGGACCGGGACCGGCAACGCGATCGCAACCCTCGGCGTTGCTCCCGCGCCTCGCTCAGCCAGTGAGCGGGAACCGGTCTGTATGTGGGATCCGAACCCTCGGGCGGGAGCGCCGCCGCGCTTCCCAAGCGGCGCACTATCCAGTGCGCCACCGGGCCGGCCCCAACACTCAATATTTTGGAGCCTTTTTTTTTCATTCAAAGATCTATCTTGAGTATTTTTTCATATCTATATAACTATTTTTAATGGCTGCATATTTTCTATTTCGGTTTCTCATAATTTATATAACCGATCACCAACAGTAGAATGCTATAAATTGGTAGTTCTGGAAATATGTTCATAACAGATTTTTGAGTGGAAAAGAAACAGACCCCCAAAATCTTATACCTCTGTTTTGAAACACCACCACGCACGCGCACACGCACGCACACACACACACACACACAAACACACTCAGGTTGTCACAAATTTATTTTGTTCTTTAAAAACAGTGTTGTTATAAATATCATATTCCCAATATCTTTTCATATATGCTAGATCATTTTTCCTTCAAATAATTTCCTGGAAGTAGAATAGCTAGATCAGAAGTCTTCTTATTCTTCAGTGTTTAAACTTTCTTATGCATATTCCCAAACTGCCCTCAGTAATGTTTGTACCAATTAACAGATCCATCAGTATGTTTGAAAGGATTAATTTCCTTTTCTTTGATTATTGTGAAGAAACAGCTTGTGTTCCTTTACTAGCTGGCTTACAATTTGATGCTAATGTTATTTCTTTTCTTTTTTGTGTTTATAAGACATTTATACCTTTGAACAGACATACTAACAATCTACACAGATATTATTTTAAAGAATAATTGTTTTATCTTGATCTTAATCATCTTTTTACTCTTCTCATAACTCTCTATAGCAATTGTGAACAAATTAATTTGCATATCATTTTGAATTGCCCAAATAAGTAAACATTAGTTTTAAAAATGTAGCTAATTAATACTTTATGAACCTTGTACTTGTAAGACAACTTCTTTAATATTGCTTTAACCAGTTTCTGCTTCTGGCACAGGGGGTTTTACTCAAACTCCCAAGCTGAAATTATAATGCTATATATACTTAAGGTTAAAAGTAACACAATAGAAGAGATATTTGCACATCTATGTTCAATGAAGCATTATTCACAACTGCCAAGATATAGAAGCAACCTAAGTGTCCATCAACAAATGAACGGATAAAGAAAATATGATCTATACATACAATAGAATATTATTCAACTTGAAAAAAAGAAGGAAATTCTGTCATACAACATGGATGAACTTTGAGGAAATTGTGCTAAGTGAAACAAGCCAATCGCAAAAAGATAAATACTGCATTATTCCACTTACAGGATGTAAAATAATCAAACTTTACAGGAACAAAGTACAATGGTGGTTGTCAGAAGCTGGGGGTAGGGGACAGAAAGTTGTTCAATGAGTACAGAGTTTCAGTCATACAAGATGAAAAAGTTCTAGAGATCTGTTGTACAATGATGTGCATATAGTTAACAATACTGTATTTTATACTTAAAAATTAAGAGGGCAAGTTAATGTTATATGTTTCTACCACAATGAAAATTACATAATAAAGTGCAACTAACTTTTACTGAGCTTTTACCACGGGTCAGCATTGCTTTAAATGCTTTCAATATTATTATCTCAGCTAATCCTCCCAATTATTTGAGGCAGGTCCCATCATCATCATCATCATCATCATCATCATCATCATCATCATCTCCATTTGAAGAAGAAACCAAGGCACAAAAATGTTAAGTAGTCTGTCCTTGATTGCACGGCTATTGAGTAGTAGTAAGCTGGGACTCACACTCATGGAGTCTGATTTAAGGGACCCATTATATTACGTTATCTTCCTTATTTATGTTATGCTAACTCCCTTTTAAAGTAAATGTATCTGAAGCAAATCTTTTAAAACCAAATCTGTTTTCCAAAGCAAATCTAAAGCAAATTCAGCAATGTGTCAAATTTTCATCAGATGCATATAAAAGATAAATTTCACTCACTTTACTCCAAGATCATTCTCTTTCTAGAGAAGGAAATGTTGAAAAAAAATTATCTGTAATCAAATATTTGTTACTTATTTTAAAAGTTAAAGTGTGTGTGTGTGTGTTTGTCTAAAGATAACCTCAAAAGATCAGCAATGACCCCAGATTGAGAGCTCAACTGCTTAAAAAGACAATTCATAGCCTCATTTTCAATTGTCTGTTTTATCTTTTATTTGCTAGTAGTTGTAGGGAATTATTTGTATATTAGTGCCCTTGTTCTCCTGATAACGTATCTGTATCTTATGTCTCCTGACTCATAAAATGACATAATTATTAAAAGGCAATCTCTAAGTTCTCTTACAATTTTAAATTCTGAGTTTATAAATATTTAACTTGTCTGTCTTGTTTTATTTGGCCTACTGTGCATATCTTGCACAGACCTTGCTATCATGAATTCATTAAGCATTTTTCCTGTGGCTGCATGTATCTCTATCTCAGATGGATGGGGTTCTTCATGTTTAAAGATGAGGTCTTTCATCATCTCACACAAAGTTACCACTGAGTCCCTCATATGCCTATAGACAAACAGGAACAAACCACAAGTCACAGAGTGAGGGAAGGAAACTGATTACCAGGTAGCTGTAGCAAAATCACATTCAATGATATATGACAAACAAGATCGATCCCAAGCAGCTGGTACTTGAACAGTTGCCTCTTAATACTCACAACCAAGCTGAGTTGTGAATTGTAATCGATTACATTGACCCTTTCTTTTATATTTATATATATAAGTGTGTAGCAGAGCAGCAGCAATAAAGCTGGAATGCCTTATCTCTCTGATAAATGTGTAAAATAAGAAGAAAACAAAGTCTCTTCTGTCAAGGGATGGATAATAGAGTAAAAAAGGGCTTTAGAAGCCCTCTGACCTGGTTTGAATATTATCTCTGCAATTAAGCTGTTGTGTGACCTTGGGTAAGTAACTTAAACTCTTTGAGCGTAAGTTTCCTCATCAATGGGATGCAGATAATACCACATATCTGGCACACATAAGCACTCACTATATGTGCATTTCCCTCTAAGATTCCAGAGAGACATTACTCTAGCAGCAGCTTAGAATCAGATTTATATGGTATTTAAAAAGCAAGCATAAAATGAATTATTCAAAGGTGTCATCTGTGGTATTCACATTTGTAGACACCTGTCATGTTTCCTGGTAGTCTTCTCAAAAACATAGAAATAAAATTAAAGTAGTATTACCAGTAACAATAGTAGGTTAAAGGACAAATGATGATTGGAGAGATAATTCCTATGTTACTGCAGGACTCATTAGTTCCTGACCCTATTATTTAATAATAAAAGCACAAGAGAGGGTAAAGTATGGGCATTTCTAAGACTTTTAAGCCCAAGAACACCTTATTAAGATATTTATTTAATTAAGAATTTGAGATAATTGGGATAACATCTAGGCCTAAGTGCTTTTGTTTTGTTTTGTTTTGTTTTTGTTTTTTTTTTTTGTGGCTGGCTGGTACAGAGATCCTCTAGGCCTAAGTTTATACATGTCTAGTAAACGTTTCCTTTTGAGACAGTGCATATGAAAAGTAGGAGACTGGTTAAGATACCTGAAAATAACTTTTCAAATATAGTTTTAAGGTGTCAATAAGAACTTGCTGAGTGTATGAATTGTAACTTAAAATTTACGTATCTATAGCTGCTATTTATTGAATGCCTTGTCATCAGGGAAGTAGCATATAGTATAGCATATAGTATAATAGCCAAGAGCTTGGATGCTGGAGGCTGACAGACCTGAGTTCAAATACCAGCTCTTTCATTTGTTACGTATGTGATTCTGAGAAAGTTACATAAATGATGGTCTGTTTTTTCAACTGCAAAATGGGATAAAAAGAGGGCAAATGTAAGGATTCAATGAGATAATACAAATAGAATGCCTGGTTCAGTGCTTGACACATGGTAACATACATCCTGAGGATTATAACTCTCATGATAACCCACAGGTATATATTATCATCTCCGTGTTAGAGATAAGGAAAATGAAGCTCAAAGAAGTTTGAATAACCTGTCCCAGGTCATGAACTGGACAGGGCCAAGATTTAAACTGAGGATTATCTGACTCCAAAGCCTGTGTAGAGTGCCTATTTCCAAAACAACTGAATGTAGGGCTGGCCAGTTAGCTCACTTGGGGGAGAGTGGTGCTGGTAACACCGAGGTCATGGGTCCAGATCCCTTTACCAGCCAGTTGCAAAAGAACTGAATGTAATTTTACATGTATTATTTCCTATAATTTCAATGTATTTTTATTAGATGAGAAAAAAGTGTTTAGTTTGGCAAAATCTTAATCAAGTGATCCTAGGAAAACAGTAATAACTAAAAGCTAGAAACTAAGTATTCAATGAGTTCCTGATAAAGGCCAGGAGGAAAAACAAAATAGAACAAAAGAACCAACCAATTAACCAACCAACCAAAAAACCAAAGAGCAATAGGTTATGATACCCAAGTCAAAACACTCTGGAACTTAAGCACACACACAAATTCCTCCTGGCATGTTCCCAGTCCAACCGTCCTCTCTGATACACTGCTATAGAGATATATAAAGACACCTCCTGCACAGCTAGACTGTTTGCCGGCTCTCTGTGCCATGCTGAGGAGCTAGCATGTTATTGCTGGCTGCTTGGAAAAAGACCAGGTGCTTGCTGAATTTCTTTCTCTCCCCTCCCCCACAACACAAACACACAGCAGCTGAAGGCTCGAAGAAACAGTATTCATTCCTGCAGAGGAGAAGAATTTTTCTAGACACATGCAATGAACTTTTAGGAGCAAAATAACAAGATTTGGTTGGGTTTATATGGGAATCCTTTCCATGCCTGTGGGGTTGTGCATATACACATTTAACCATTAGCAAAAAGCTGGTTATATATGGCACTGAAGATGTTATTAGCATACTGAAAGACCCCTTGATGCAAACACTGAGCTGCCCCTGGCCCAGCTTGTTATAGGAACGTTTTTCTCTGGTTAGCCTTAGTAAATGTAGGTTAGCCTAGTAAACTTGGGCATGCTGGGAAGGGAGAAGTAAAGAACAGATGCGATGGAAAGATGAGAGGAATTTAGGAGGCAGTTTTCTTCTACCTTGAATTACCTTACTAATGTTGAAAATCCAGTCTCTTAAAAATTGAAGGGCTCTGAAAAGAGAACAGAACCAGTGAAGAATTAAGATGTATGTAAAATCTCTCCCCTCTCCTGTTGTTAAAAGAAACTTCAGCAGTTCTGCTCTTGCCATCAAAATGTCCTTAATTTTTCTGCATTTTGGTCTTTTTCAGTCTGGATGAGGCAGAGAAGAGAGTGGGAGGGAACGAAGGGGGGAGTGGGTTGGGAGCAGAAGTTTAACAAAGGATCACTTTAACAGAAACTACTGAGTAATCGCTCTGTCCCAAGCCAAGAATAACATCAGCTCAATGTCGGCAATTAGAATCAGGTCAGTCGGGCCTCACGGCCGATGCAGCCCGCCTCACAGACCCCAGCATGGAGAGCTACTCATGCTGATGTCACCAGTAGTCACTGTTGCCCAAGAAAGTCCCCCGACTCAGCTGAAAGAAAAGTTTTTTTTTTTTTTGCCTTCTCCTGTAAGCCAGTATGAGAAGGAAGAGGGAAGCATGGAGGAAAACTAGAGAGAAGATACACACTGGGATCTATCAATCTATAACAGATTCATTTTATCACCCCACCTATTAAGATTCTATAGTTCTCTCAACCATTCTGAAACTCGTTTTAAATAAGCTAATATGTTTAGAGCACCTGGAATAGTGCTTGGAACACAGTGCTTATTAAGTGGTGGCTATTATTATTAAAACAAAAAGGGAGGTATCTGTCCAATTACTTATCTTTTGCCCACCTTAAGACTTGAATCCTGGGAGCAGTGATTGCTGAGCAGAATGTACCCTGATAAGAAGAATGAGCAAGGAGATATTTTGATAACTTATTTATGAGGAGACTGTGGTAGACGGGGTGAAAAAGATGACAATAATGTCCCTATAAAAAAATTATTGCCTGAATTTTATAAGGGCAACACTAAGTTTTAACACATTCTGTCTACCTTCCAAAGGACAGAAAACAAATAAGCAAGAACAGAAAAATTTAATCTCTTTCCTTCTAGATGGATGGTTTTCAAAGTGTGGTACCCAGAAGAGGAGCATTAGCATGACCTGGGAACTTGTTGGAAATGGAAATAATTGAGCTCTCACCCTGAACCTACTGAATTATAAAGGGGCAGGGGAAAAAACTGGTGTTTTAACAGGCCCTTCAAATGGTTCTGTTGCCCTAGACCAGAGGTCTGCAAATCAGGGCCTGAAGGCCACAGCCTGCCACCTGTTTTTATAAATAAAGTTTTATTGGATGACAGCCACACTCATTTGTTTACATATCGTCTATGCCTGTTTTCACTCTATCATTGCAAAGTAGTTGCATCAAAGACCCTATGGCTGGGCCGGCCCGGTGGTGCACTGCTACAGTGCGCCGCTTGGGAGCGCGCCGGCTCTCCCGCCGAGGGTTTGGATCCCACATACAGACCGGCCGCTCACTGGCTGAGCGAGGTGCGGGCGCAACACCGAGGGTTGCGATCCCGTTGCCGGTCCCGGTCCGGTACGGGCGCGACACTGAGGGTTGCGATCCGTTGCCGGTCACGAAAAAAGCAAAAAGGAAAAAAAAAAAAAAAAAACAAGACCCTATGGCCTGCAAAGCCTAAAATATTTACTATCTGGCTATTTACAGAAAAAATTTACCAACCTCTGCTTTGACTTAAAATGATGTTTTTCAAACTGCTGGTTTTACCCATCAGCTTGTAAAAGCTCATAGTCTCAATTTTGTCTTATTTTGTTTATCATGTGATCAAATACACTGGACCACACCAATTTTCTTGTATGTCTGTCTCTGGAAACCTCTGCCAATGTTTTGGGTGACATCTTTTCTAATCTCCATGTTACAGGATCAGTCTTTTGCAGGGGTGGATTTAGTATATGCAATTTCTAGATTTATGAGTGCAATGCTAGACAGGGATGAAGATCAAAGAGCTCATTCTGTATGAATGAACAGAGATGCCCATTTCCAAACTCACATCCTGAACAAGAGTTTGCCTTCTTGAAATTAACACCTTCAATAAGCTGCATAACTAAGTGCTCTGATTGGAGGCAGAAAAGGATGGAGAACTTCCTCTGAAGGTAATGGGACAAAGGCTGCATGATCTTTCCCCAAACACTTATTATTAGAACATTATGTGAAAGGCACTGTTCATGAACATAATTATCACAATATACCATAGCATAATATAATATAAATATAAGGCCCCCTTTGACATCTTATTCCATAAATGGCTCTCTCTTATGGGTGAACAAAGGGGAAATCAGGTTTTAATTCTCCCACTGCTTTCAAACAGGCAGTTAACTAAACTGTTAATTATTTCAATGGCTACCTATACTTTAAAAAAATGAATCCAGGGCTAGCTGGTTAGCTAAGTTGGTTAGAGTGCAGTGTTGATAACACCAAGGTCAAGGGTACGGATTCCCATACTGGCTGGACAACAAAAGAAAAAAGAAAAGAAAAGAAAAATGAATCCAAAGTGCAAGGAGTTCATTAGAGAAGTACCATCTCTATCTAAAAGGTTAACTCAAGAATAGAGATATAGGACATATTGAGAATGCAAACCATGCTTCAATCAACTATCTCGTGATAATTATAAAGGTCGGGTCTAGCATAGCTAAGCTAAAATCAAAGGCTTAAAATCGAGTAGGGCTTTGCTTCTGCTGCAGTGATTCTAAAAGCCCTCTGAAACAAAGTGCTCTAAGTTACTAAGCATTCTTCATGTTAGAATATTTAATATCTTATTTGCTATTTTATTAATTATAAACTTTTCATGCTAATAAAAGTTAAGTTTTTTAGCTCTCCTCCACAATCCCAGAACTTCACCCTTATTCATTTTTACCTAAATCAGCTATGGTTTAGAAGAACAGAAGAAATAAAATGTTACATATATATATAAAATTATAATGAATTATTTTCTGTTCCCTCTCCAGGAGACACGAATATCTCCCTTCTTGGGAGTTCTGCCTCCTCCCTAAGATAGATATTCTGACAGATTCTAAAAAACATTTTCCATATACTTCATAATTCAGCACAACTAAACCAGTACAAACCTCAGTGAAAAAAAATCCACACAAGAATAGCAATACCCTGAATTTTCAAAGGAATGTGAGTTGCTGGAAGCGAATCAAAACTATGAGAAGGACTTAAAAATGAAGCAGTTTTTAAAGGTGAAAATCAGTAAAACTGCCTCTCCTTCCCCCAAACTTCAATGCCCTGCAAACAATTCTTTTTTTTAAATCATCCACCATTTCAAGGTATTAAAGCATGGTTTAAAAGGGACCAACTGTTTAGATTCAGTAGAGCCACAGATTATATTCACATAAGGGAAATAAGCTATATAGTGTTACCTCCACTGTACAGCATCTGATTAAGTTGGCATTCTCAAGGAATCTGAATGACAGAGTTGTGAAGTTTAAAAAGCTTTAAAATACTGAGTACACTACCACAGGTAAAGATGATCAAGTGATGAGCTATGTTGAAATAATAAAACGAGCATATTTTATTATGAATGGGTAGTTGAAAGGATAAGTAAAGATGCAGATCATAATGATAATTGTTTTATTTAGAGGAAAAAAACTTTGGGATATGTTGCCTTAGTCTTTCAGTGAATATTAATTTTGCGTGAAATGATGCACACTATGTAGTACATTTTTATAATAAAGAACCAAATAATAAGAGATCAAACTGATATAAGGTATTTCTTCATATAACCAAATATCAGGGAAACTCATGGAATCAGTACTCATTCAGCTCAATAACCCTACTTTAGAAAGTGGAACTGATTATAATGATAATCCTGAATCATAAAGAAGAATTTAACTCTTTGTGGTCTGACTTTTTGGTGAGGTCATCCTTTCCCTCTAATTGGGGCCACAGTGATATACTACTGCAATATACTTATATAGCTCTTTCTTATATGTACTCAGGAGTTTCTGTCCTTTTATAGACAATAAGTAGGGAATCAACATTTCCCTACATGTAAGTTCCACAACAGCAAAGGGTCAGATGGTCACTGTGACAGCCCCACTGTTTAGAACAGTGCCTAGCACATGACAGACACTCAATAAACATTTGTTGAATGGATACCTGTCATTTATGGAAGACCAGCAACCTAACTTATGACCATTTCCTATAAGAAGAACTTGCAAGTTATTTGTTCCTTGAAAATCTTGACAGATCATTAAGGATTAATATGTTCTTACATATATCAAGTATATCATGGCAAGAAAACAGTATATTTAGAAGTAAAGATGCTTAAAATGCTACTTACCTTTTAGGTATCTGGGAATTAGACCCCTTGTGCGATTACTAAACTCAGATCATACAACAGAAAAAGGGAAAATACTACAATGCAGATTTTTATAGAGAAACATTCAAATGAAAGAAACATGTCAAAAGCTGGATCAGCATTGCCTTCCAGAAAAGCTAATGTGATGGCTCCAAAACAGTTCTTCCCTGAGAGTAGACTTCCCATGAACTACCCAAGCCAGGGTGGTGCTAGTAAACTTTTGGAAAACTAATCCTACATTTTCCATTTATTCACCTTAATATTTTTCACCAACAGAAGTAAGACATTAGCACATGGAAAAGCCCTGTCTTGAATTACCTGGTGCCGTGCTCGACTCTGGTCCAGAAGCTGCCGGGACTGAAGTTTTTGTTGTTCAAGTTGCTGCAGGGCAAGATGGAGTTGGTAACTGCCTGCTGTGGGGTGATACTTGTGCTGGGGGACCACCCCTGTAGTCTTGCTATATGCATTGTTCTCTACCTCTCCCTCCCAGGCAAAGCCACCTGTTTGGAGGCTCCTGAAGAGAAAAGAAAGCAGATTTCTTAGAGTGGTTGTGTGAACAATGTAAAGGAAAGGAGAGTAATGGCTCAGGTATTTCTCCTTTGTAGAACCAAACACAGTTTGGAATTACAAATCTATGTGTGTGATAAATTATCTGAGTCCCTCACTAAACTATAGCTCCATGAGTACAAAGACAAGGCCTGCTTTGCTCTCCATTCTATTCTAGTGCTTCTATTACAAATCTATGTGTGTGATAAATTATCTGAGTCCCTCACTAAACTATAGCTCCATGAGTACAAAGACAAGGCCTGCTTTGCTCTCCATTCTATTCTAGTGCTTACTGTAAGGGTTGGCATGTGGTCCGCATATAGTAAATATTTGCTGAATGTTCAATAATCAAAATAGTAATTTCACTCCCCTGTGATTGCCTCTAAGAAGAGTCCAGAAATCTTCAAATGGAGGAAGATAGGCTAATTTAACGTAGGAACAGAGGCACAATCATCTTTTCTAATATCAACTTCAAAAGTAAAAGGGTGAATTACACAGAATTCTTGTTTTTTTTTAACCACCCATTAGTGAAATATCTAAATCTTTTTAGAAGCTATTTATATTTAGCTTGTTTCCATCATGGGATAACATAACTGGTGTGAGAAGATACTTTTTTACTTTTTTCCAATTTGACCTCAATATGGTTCCCATCCAGGTTGACACTGAGTCTTTCCTCATGAGAAAGGAAAAGGGCTGGTGGCCTTTTGACTAGTCAGTACGCACGTTATGCTGTTTGTTAAATACTTAAACTATCTTCCTTGACCAAATTCTTAAATTCTAGATTCTGTTAACCATGCCTGTGTATATCCTAGTAGAACTCTTCACTACTACAGCTCCTACGTTTCTACTCTTAGACCATTTCTTCCAGGTAGAGAGGTCCCCATTTATACCCACTTCACACCCACTAGGATGCCAATTATTAAAACAAAACAAAACACCAGAAAATAAAAAGTGCTGATGAGGATGACGAAAAACTGGAATCTGTGTATACTCCTGGTGGGAATGTAAAATGGTACAACCTTTGTGGAAAACACTTTGGTGGTTCCTCAAAAAGTTAAACACAGAATTACCAAATAATATAGTAATTCCATTTGTAGATATATATCCAAAAAATAACCCCCCAATTGAAATCCAAACAGTTAACTGTACACCAGTATTCATAGCACTGTTGTTCACAATAGTCAAAATGTGAAAACGGGCCGGCCCGGTGGCGCTCTGCTACGGCAGCGCTCCCGCCGAGGGTTCAGATCCCACATACAGACCAGCCACTCACTGGCTGAGCGAGGTGCGGGCGCAACACCAAGGGTTGCAATCCCGTTGCCGGTCCCGGTCCGGTACGGGCGCGACACTGAGGGTTGCGATCCGTTGCCAGTCACGAAAAAAGACAAAAAAAGGAAAAAAATAAAAAAATAAAAAATAAAAAAATAAAAAAATAAAATAAATGTGAAAACAACCCAAATGCCCATCAACAGATGAATGGATAAACAAAATGTACAATCTACATACAATGGAGTCTTAGCCTTAAAAGAAAGGAAATTCTGACACATTCTATATAGCATGTACGAACGTTGAAGACATTATGATAAGTGAAATAAGTCACAAAAGAAAAAATATTACGATTCCATTTATGTGAGGTACCTAAAATAGAAAGGAAATTCTGACACATTCTATATAGCATGTACGAACGTTGAAGACATTATGATAAGTGAGATAAGTCACAAAAGAAAAAATATTACGATTCCATTTATGTGAGGTACCTAAAATATTCAATCTTAGAGACAGAAAGTAGAACAGTGGTCACCAAGGGTTAGGGAATAGGGCATTTTCTTTCATCTCCTTAACATTTTTGTTTATTCTTCTCTGGACCTTCTTTAACTACTCTGTATTTTTTTTTTTTCTTGTTTGAGGTACAGTGACCAGAAAATTGTACATAGAAGAAACATTATGAAGACTCTCAGTGAATAGCCATGTCCCAAACCCTGGTTAACGGGGCTTAGAGAAATTAAACAGTGCCGAATTTGAGAGAAGTATTCATAGTGATTTAAATCATGTGTTATTCTTTCCTTTGGCATTAATGGTCATTTCAATGGCAGTGGTGCAGCAACACAGGGGTGAGGTTATGCACACTTTTCAGAGTCCTGACCCACAGGCCACCTGCTTATTTATAGCCCAGGTCCCTCTGACCCCAACAGAGCACTGTGGGAGGGAGCAAAGTGGAATGTTTGCCAAGCCCAGATATACATGCCCCTCTCTTGCCTGTGATCTCTCTCCTAGCCTGGTTATTTCAGGTCTCTTCTTTGGTTTCCCAACCTCTCCCCCAAAAAGAGATTTCCAAACACCCAGTTAAGGGTAGGTCTGTGAAATGTATTCTGAAATCCACATAATCTCGCCTCTGATATGTCACATCCTTTGCTCATCTCCTCCTTCAATTTGGCTCCCACAGTTCTGTTGCTCAATTACACACTATCAGCTAAACTTAGAGAAAAGTACCAAAAAGCTCAGAGCTTATTTATAAATTTTTTTGAGTACGACATCTGATCTTCAGTGACTCCTCTCAAAATGCCTCAATGTGCACGTTATTATACAGATAAAACCATACAATCTTTACCAAGGGGCCTGAGGAGGTATGGAGAAAGGCAGTGAGGACTGATCAAATGTAAATAAGTAGCTAAATACATTAATAAAATGTTAACATTATTCACAAAGTAGAGTGCTGAGTGGGAGTAAAACAGGATTACCTACATATTTAAGAAGGGAGGAGCCAGAGGAACCTATTATCTCTTTTCTCATTAGTGTGGGAAGAGAAAAGCTCACTGCTGAAGATAACACACAAGAAACAGACTGAATAGCTAAAGGAACTGCGGGAGCTGTGAGCTGGAGGGGCCATGGAGAAAGGTGTCCGGGTTCAAGGCAGGAGTCGGTTGATCCAATGAACAAATGACACAGAGGAAGGGGACAGGTAAAAAATCAGGGACTGCTTTGGCTGAATAATCTTGAGATTTCCATACAAATTAGGGCAGGCATTGCTTTGAATCTAGAATAAAACTATTATTTATGATGACTCGACCAAAGTTCACAAAACTCATTAACAGTGACTATGCTTCCATTCCTGGCATGCTGGATATAGAAATGTCTAGCTACAGGTAGCAATCTAGACTCACTCAGTGATTAGCTATTAGAAGACTTAAGTAACTATGACTCGTATCAGAATTTATCTCACTGGCTAACTAGATTGGTTTTATTTGCTAAAAGCTGTTTTAATAACAAATATCCTGAGGAGGCATTCACATTAACACTTTCTTGCTGTCTATCAGAGATTGGAGTCTGTAACTAGGTCCCCTTATTTGGGGATGATCATGAACAGGTTCTCAGGTGTGTGAACATGAGCAGGGGTCTATGGATGTATAAGGGGTAGGACAGTGGGGAAGAGAAGATCAAAGAAGGGACTTTGGATAAGGAGAGATGTGTTTGTTCTTCCGACTGCACACATACTGAACAGACTGAAACATAAACTTTTATAATGAAATCTGTTTTTAATCTCATCAGTAATATAAGCGCAGTCTCTACATCACAAAAGGAAGTTTGTCAAGCAAGTAGAGGCTTTTAGTGAAGAGGCAGGAATTTTTATAGTGTAACAATGGGTGGGGGCAGGGAGTGCTCAGCTGTGTAAGTAATGTAATAAGTGCCACGAGAAACTTGCTTGCTTTGAATTACAGTGGGTGTTACTCAGGCCATGATATCTCACACTTAAAGCACAAGACTTTGGGGTCTGCAGTATACAAGTGCTGTAATGACTGACACAGAGGAGGCCAGGTGTACTAAAATTTGGGCTTTCCCTGATTTCTGGTGCCTGACTTTATATATCTAAATATTCCTTTCTATGGTATCTAGTAATTTGCATTTCCATACACAATTCCATTCCATTTTCATGATCAATTCATTCTATTTTACTACTAATAAATTTTTTACTCCCACCAAAATTTTGAGATTCAATCATTCTCTCTGAAATTTAGTGTTTTTATATTATTATTTGCTCAAAACTAAAATGTAATTGTACATATTCCCTGTAAATAACTTATAATAGTTTTACATTATTTCTAAAACAGAGTACATAGAGCCAGGAGAGTTAGCTGTAGGCATGCTCTGAATGTTTAACATCTGATTCGAATTGAACTATGCTGTGTTTCACCTTTACAACAGGCAACAATATGGCAAGTGTTTCTAAATACTACATTCTCTTATTAGCCTATCCATTTAGAACTTCACCTTACTTTCTCTATTACACTGTGGCCCAGCAGGACAAAATGTTCCTCTCTATAACTGTCCTTCCTGCGGAACCCCACCCCAACCTCCAGCCAATACACACAGAAGGGCTGTACTTTTCCCTCTGGTTTACTACCTGTTTCATCAAATGGATATTACTTTTAGGGAACTTGGAGGGAATCTGCAAAATGCAAAGCAAAATCTCAGAAGGTGGTTGCTCTCTCCATAATGATATGCTTTGAGCATCATGATTTCCTGAGAATGATGTGATTTCACAAGAGTGTAAAGGGGCAAGACAGAGGACTGTGATAGTTGTACACAGGGTGATTATGCTGCCCATTTCCCCAGCCTCCTTCACCCAATCCCAACCAAACAGGATCTACCATGTAGAGGGATGTCCCTAACCCTCTTCATGGTGTCTGTAACTGTGTGTGTGTGTGCTTTCAATTGCCACAATGATAGGGGTGGCGGTATTACTGACATTTAGTAGGTGGATGTCAAGGGTGCTGAATATCCGAAATGCAAGGAACAGTCCTATGCTAGGAAGATGGGCACTGCTCAAAATGCCAATGGTGCTTCTGATGAGAAACATCACAAGGCCATAAAGGAAGTGCTTTCTGGGGAGAACCTTACAACTTCTTTACAAGAAAGAATATCCATCCACTTCAATTGCACTTTATGAAATGTATAGTTATTTAAGGACAGCAGAGGCTACATTTTCTTCATCTATAAGTTCTCATAACAAACAAAGTAGTCCTGGCACACAGTAAATGCTGTAAAGGTGCTATAAATTGTGCAGATCCTGCAGGTGACAGGAGGACTCTCAGGAGCAGTACAAAGCAGTGCTGGCCAGAATGAGGAAGATCTGTGATCAGAGAGGCATTATAATGTGGTGGGGATTGCCTTTGGCTTTGGGGGATATTTCCTAGATGCAGGTGACAGGAGGACTCTCAGGAGCAGTACAAAGCAGTGCTGGCCAGAATGAGGAAGATTTGTGATCAGAGAGGCATTATAATGTGGTGGGGATTGCCTTTGGCTTTGGGGGATATTTCCTAGAACGGAATTAGAGTTGTTCTGCATGGAATGAATACTCTGTATCGCATTATGAATGCCTCCCAGGGCAGCAGGCACTGGGTTATATTCACAAAGACCAAATGGATAATGAGAGAATAATGGGGAAAGATCCTCTCCACTGTGGCCTCATTACATTTAATGCCTCTGTGCCTTTATTATTGTTATACTTTCCTCCTCTGTAAAATGGGGATATGATAATAGTACTTATCTCAGTGTTGTTGTGGAAATTAGTGTTAACACAAGTGAAAGCAGTGGCACTTAGGAAGGGCTCCAAAAATGTATTACCGCCACTAATATTACTATTATTACTATTCTTTCCCCTACCCAAGATTCCATTTCAGTGCTGTCAGAGCCCTATATTTCTATCAGGTAGTATACAGAAAACATAAACTTATCCATTTATCAACAGAGGATTCTGTGCTGCAAAGTTAGCACAATATAATCATCACTATAGTATTAGTTATGAAGTCAAAAGGGCTCCAAGTACTAAAAAGAAAAGCCCTACTGTACAATATCATCCAAAGAGTTATTATCATTGTATTGCAACGGTGCTATGCTGAGGATAAAGACAGGTTATCCAGGTAGGGAGGTATTTGCCTCCTTTTCAATCCTCTAAATAGTGGAGGTGAAGAGGGGGAACCTACATCCACCTTCTTAAGCATTCAGTTTTCTGCTCAAACCTACTTCTTGATCCTCCATAGCTGTTGATCATTGCAGAGACTGCAGGTGTGAACCCTTGGCAGCATCCTTCTACCTTCTGCTCTTTACTCGTGATCTCAGAGAAAGGACTATCTGTTTACACTGACAGCTTCCTGTCCTAATGATCTCCCCAAGGTCTTTCCATCTGGCTTCCATCCATATAAACATAGTGGATTCCCCCTTCCTGCCCACCACCCAACCGTAATGCTTGAAGAGGGTGCTCAAGGGGAAGGGGGAGTGAGAGTGAGCTGGAAAAGTCTCTGATACTCCGCTACAACTCCAGTGATCCCAAAGGAGACTCTTAACCTCCACTTTAAGAAATAATGAAATAGAACTCTATTTTAATATAGCTTCTTGATTCTCCATCGTGGGTATTACCTCTCTTGTAGTTAAGCCAAAGGCAACAAAACAAACATATACACAAAAACATTTAAAAGCTTCTAAGTAAAAAATAGAATGTTTCAAAAGACCATCTCTCCTACCTTAAAAAGAACAAGCTGGATAAGTTGCAAAATCATCCTTATTTCAAACCCAATGAAATGCTGAGGACATACAGAAACCCAAATAAATAAAATTCCAGGAAGTGACAAGTCCTAGGAAAGGAGAAACTCATGGCTGCTTTCATTCAGGATGGATCCCTAGGAGGAAGAAGAATCTGCCATTGTTGGGGGCAAGAAACAAATGGCAAAACCTTTGACAAACTTTTAATGCCTGGTGTGTGGGCTGGTATGATATATTAGAATCACTGAAGCCATAGCCACAGAGTGAGTCTGCACCCACCCAACAACTCTTTCACTAAGTGTACTGTGACACTGAAGGTTGGAAACAGAGCAGGAGACTGACAAAAGTCCCTTTCAGAGAAATTACGAAAATTCTCCTTTTACCTCCCCCAAAACTCAACAAAGTTTAAAGGTTAGTTGCAATGTAGGCTCTAAAACCAAATCAACAAACTTTTCATATTCCATTGGTCCATCTTGCATAATGAATGCACCTTTCATCTGAGAAAGATTTTGTAACAAGCATTAATCTTTAGAAATACTGATTCACTGAGTTTTGCAGACCTTCCAAATATTGACACATTTCTTTACACAACATAAAAAAATCACATTTGTTAATATCACTACAAATCTCATCAGAGGAGTCTTCAAGTATTAGAAAGCTTTCAAACTCACAGCAGTGGATAAGTTTTCCAAAAGTCTAATTTTTCCTTGAAAACTAGAATTTTATCATTGACCACAAATATTGTCAGTTGTTTTCCTAGAAGTTACAGGCTCACTGTTAATTTTCAAGAAAATGTCTGCCAAATATCCAAATCTGAATAACCATAGTTTGTCTATTGGTTGTTCTTTCAGGTAAAAATGTTGTTTCATGAAAAAAGTAGGTAGTTCAGATTGCAACTCAGATAATTACAAGTGCCTTTCTTTGAAACAACTATCATACAGTACACAACAGAAGTACTTTATGTGTACATCCCACTTTTTTTTTTTTTTAAAAGATGACCGGTAAGGGGATCTTAACCCTTGACTTGGTGTTGTCAGCACCACGCTCAGGCAGTGA
The DNA here is from genome assembly GCF_000696425.1 of Galeopterus variegatus. Taxonomy (NCBI): domain Eukaryota; kingdom Metazoa; phylum Chordata; class Mammalia; order Dermoptera; family Cynocephalidae; genus Galeopterus; species Galeopterus variegatus. The sequence continues at coordinate 420,853 of NW_007726401.1, read as the reverse complement.
GCGAACCAGCCATCCCTATATGGGATCCGAACCCGTGGCCTTGGTGTTATCAGCACCGCACTCTACCGAGTGAGCCACAGGCCGGCCCAACATCCCATTTTTGTCAGATGGAATATTAAAAAGATATATACTGTGGGTCGAGATTTAATAAAATAATCATTACTACTTATCAAGGATACTCTTAAGTAGCACTGGCATTTCTCATTTAAGGGCAAGTGCTATGGGGGTAATGAACACAATGATTATTACTAGAGTTTGGTGCCACTGCTAAGGCATAAGCAGATTTACAAACCCACCATTGTTTTTGTAGCATCAGTGCAAACATCAACACAATGAAAAGGGCAAAAAGTGTTTTACTATGAAAATAGTTTTGAATCTACTGAACTCCTCAAAGGGTCTTGCGGATTCTCCTCTTTCTAACCCCTCCTCCAGTCCATCAATAGCATGTTGAGAACCATAGACCCACTGCAATATATATTAAAGAAAATTAACTGGTGATCAACCCTTTAAGAAAACCTAGAAAACTTAAGCAGATGGATTCAAAATAAATTCTATCAAACATTTAAGGTAGAAATAATTCCAATCTTCCACAAACTCTTTCAGAAAAGAGAAGGGAAAACTTCCCAGCTCACTTTATGAGGTTAGCATATCTCTAATACAGAAATCTGACAAAAATTGTACAGGGAAAGAAAACTACAGACCAATATGCCTGATGAACACATAAAACCAAAAAGCTTCAACAAAATATTAGCAAATAAAACCTATCTATCTCTCTATCTATCTATCTAATCTAAGTAGGATAATATATAATGACCAAGTGGTAATATTTACCACAGGAATGCAAAGTTGGTTTAACACTAAAAAAAAAAAAAAATCAATCATGTAATTCACTACATTAACAGAATAAAGAAAAATCGTATGATAAAATTGTTAGATATGAAGATGCATGTGACGAAATTCAACATCCACTCATGACAGGAACTCTCAGCAAACTAGGAAACATTTCTACTCAACATTAATAATGGAAGACCTAGCCAGAGTCACAAGGCAGGGGAAAAAAAATCACATTATTCACAGACAAAAACCTATGAATTAAAAAAAAAACAAAACAAACAAACAAAAAACACTGCTAAAACTAATAAACAAATGTAGCAAGGCTGCAGGAATCATGGTCCACAAACAAAATGCAATCATATTTCTATATCTAGTAATACACAACTGGAAGATAAAATTTTAAATAGCAATGCCATTTACAAAACCACGAATATACACCAAATACCTAGGAATAAATCTAACAGATAATTTAGTTCTTTTTGTTTTAACTGTGTGGTTTGGAGTATGCCCTACATATTCATAGGTCAGGGGTCAGCCAGAGATTTGGGCAAATTTTATACACAGAATTTAGATTCCCCCTTTCTGGACGCCTCACTTCTAGGGTTCCCATCTCACTGCCCAGCAGATGTAAGTGTCCTGAACTCTACCCTCCTCTACCCTCCGATTCCTCAAGCCACTTTTTTGGTGCAAGTTCCATCTGTTCCATGTGCTACAAACTATGATTTGCTTTCAGGTTAAAAGGCACCGAAGAAAAAACAAACAGAAAACTCACCCCTGGCAATTCCCTTCTTCCAGATGCTGATTCCTCTCCAGTATCTGTCAGCTTTTGTTCACCCTTCAGATAGCTGTATTTTATATTTTATCCAGTGGGTTGATCAGATAAAAACTCACTCAGTCACTACCAGAACTGGAAACCGAAACCACCCCCCAATTGATCTACTGTTTCAAGGCAATCACAATAAAAATTCCAGCAGGCTTTGTTGTTGTTAAAGAAATAAGTTGATTTTAACATTTATATGGAAAATCAAAGAATCCAGAATGGCCCATACAATCTTGAAAAACAGAACTTATATTCTGAATTCAAGACTACTGTAAGACTACCACAGTCAAGACAGCGCAGCATAGGCATAAGAGTAAGCAAACATATCAATAAAACAGATAAGAGTCCAGAAATAGACATATAAATACATGGTCAATTGATTTTGACCAAAGTGCTAAGTGAATTCAATGGGGAAAAGAAACTTTTTTAAACAAATGGTGCACACAACTGGAAAAATGAACCTGACTACTATTTCACTCCACACACAAAAATAAATTTGAGTTGGATCACAGTCCTTTAAACCTTAAAGCTAGTACAATAAAGCCACTAGAAGAAAATACAACAGAATGTCTTTGCAACCTTGTGGTAGGCAAAGATTTCTTAGTTCACAAAAAGCTCTAATCATAAAAGAAAAAAAACTAAGTTAAACTTTATTAAAAGTAAACATTTTTACTCCTCAAAATACATCTCAAAGAAAATGAATAAGAAAGCCATGCCTGCGGGGAAATATTTGCAATACATACCTGTGACAAAGAATTCTTATTGATAATACGTGGCAACCCAATTAAAAACTGTAAAAAATTTGAATGGACACTTTACAAAAGAAAATATATGAATGGGAGAGATCCAATCAAGATGGCGGAATAGACAGTCCGCAGCGTCACTCTCTCCCACAAATCAACCAAATTTACAACTATAAAAATGTAACATCAGCCAAGCTGGGGCTGCTGGAGCTCAGGGGAAGAGGAGGAGAGACCTACAGAGTTCATGAAGGTGGGAGAAACTACAATGAGAGAAAGAAAAAGCTGCTCTGAGCATTTCGGGCCATAGCTGCTTTAAGGCTTGAGCTAATGAGTGCATGGAATGGGAGCTGGCAGAAGCTGCAGCTGTGCCCTCCAGATGGAGTTACTTGCGGGCAGCAGGGGAGAATAGGGCCTTAGTGGACCCCAGGACAGCAAGACCACTAATAGGTTTCCCAGGGACCCATGCAGGAGCGAGGAGCCAGAACAAATGGAAAAAGGGAGCCGTTCAGAGGCCGGTGAGTCATCGCAAGGGACCAGCACAGGGCCCGTCCCATGGGAAGTGTTTGCAGCACGGGCGGTGGGGGAGACAGGCCCACCAGGGGAACACTGGGACACAGCAAGGACAGCTGATCTGTCCCCCAATCAGCACAGGACCACTCAGAAAAGACTGGTCAGGAATGCATGGGGTACAGCTTGATGAAAAAACTCAGGCCCAGATCAGAGATTCTACAGAACACAGATCCACCGGGTCTCTGGAGAGCCGGAAGTACTTATAAGGTCAACCATTAAACTCTGAGCTTCACAAAAAGCCTTCCCTAGGGAAACAGCAGCAAAGCAGCAATTTAAACAACCACACAGCTCAAGTAATGGTTCCCAAAAGAAGTTCCCCCGTGTTAGAAGCAAAGGACAAAAAATTAGTTCCGGCCCAGGCACACCACCAGCACCTTGGGGCCTGCCTGGGAACTGGAGCCTTGGATCTGGGCTGGATCCAGACCCCACTCCCACTTCCACACAAACTGCACCAGTGCTTCGGGGCCAGCCTGGAGACCTGAAGCATGGAGAAGGGGACTGGACCCCCCTCCCACAACCAGGTACACCATGCCAGCACCTTGGGGCCTGCCCAGGGACCCAAGGCAAGGAGAAGGGGAACGGATCTCTCTCCCACAACCAGGCACACTGAGCCAGCGCCTTGGGGCTAACCCAGGGGCCCGGGGTATGCAGCTGGGGACCAGACCACCCTCCCACAACCAGGAAAAACATGCCAGCACCTTGGAGCCCACCAAGGGACCCAGGGCATGGAGAAGGGGACCAGACCTCTCTCCCACAACCAGGCACAACTTGCCAGCACCTCGGAGCCCACCCAGAGACCTGGGGCAAGGAGAGGGGAATGGTCCTCTCTCCCACAACCAGACACATGGTGCCAGAGCTTCAGGGCCCACCCAGGGACCCGAGGCATGGAGAAGGGGACTGGACACCCCTCCCACACCGGGCACTAAACGCCAGCACTCGGGGCCCACCTGGGAACCCAAGGCATGGAGAAGGGGACCAGACCATCCTCCCACAACCCGGCACACTGCTCCAGTACCTTGGGGCCCACCCAGGGACCCGGGACATGGAGATGGGGACTGGACCTCTCTCCACAACCAGGCACACCACGCCAGCGCCTTCGGGCCTGCCCAGGGACCAGAGGTATGGAGAAGGGACAAAACACACCCCACAACCAGGCATACCGCCAGTACCAAGGAGCATGCCAAAAACAGCACCTCCACGTGCGTGGCCCACCACAGCCACCACAATAACTATGGCTGCTGCAAAAGCAGCTAGATGCCACAGCCACCACACAGATGGTCTGCCAACCACTGGAGTGCATTCACACAAGAAGAGTTACCAGCAGAGACAAAGATAAGAAGAGGATGTCTCTTTCCACAAAACCCATTTCAGAGTGACAGAAGAAGCATCTCCTCTATGATAATATTGGGGGACCTGATCACATCTCTCCGCATTGGACAGATCATCTAGGCAACAAGTTAACAGAGTAACCATTATTCTTTCAGAAGGAGAGAAGAAATCTAGGGCAATTAGAGGGGGGAGGGGAAGAGGTTGGACAAGGGGTATAAAGAATAATTATGATTTGTAACAATATATATGCTAGTAATATTGATTTAATCAACATATCTCAATGTTCAACCCCCAAAATATATATAATCGATTTTGATTCAATAAATTAAATTAAATTAAATTTTTAAAAAAAGAAAATAAATGAATGGCCAACAAGCACATGAAAAGTTCTCAATATCAGTAGTCATTGGGTATATGCAAATAACATTTTACATCTACTAAAATGACTAAAACCAAATGGATAACAATACCAATTATTGGTGGGCATGTGAAGCAACTAGAACTTTCATACATTGCTGATGGGGGTGTAAAATGATACAATACTTTCAGAAAACTATTTGTCAGTTTCTTATAAACACATATTTACATGACTTGGCAGTTCTACTTCTAAGTATTTACCAATAAGAAATGAAAACATATGGCTACAAAGAACAAGTTGTATAAAAAAAATTTCATTGAATTTGTATTCATAATAGTCAAAAATTGGAACCAATCCTAATGTCCATCATTCAAAAAATGGATAAACAAATTGTGTTGTATTCATGCAATGGAATACTACCCAATACAAAAGAATGAACTACTAATATAAGTAGAAAAATAGATAAATCTCAAAAATATTGTGTTGAATGAAAGAAGCCAGACACAAAAGAATATTGTATGATTCCATTTACATAAAGTCCAAAGAATAGGCAAAACTAATCTATGGTGGGAGAAGTCAGAGAGTGATTTGGGGGGGGGGGGGGGGG